>NW_022589728.1:1525014-1555668 GCF_004348235.1 Phoca vitulina | reverse complement strand
GGGACTTCATCAAGATAAAAAGCTTTTGCACAGCAAAGGAAACAGTCTTCAAAACCAAAAGACAACTGACAGAATGGGAGAAGATATTTGCAAATGACATATCAGATAAAGGGCTAGTATCCAAAATCTATAGAGCACTTATCAAACTCAACACCCAAAGAACAAATGATCCAATCAAGAAATGGGCAGAAGACGTGAACAGACATTTCTCCAAAGAAGACATCCAAATGGCCAACAGACACATGCAAAAGTGCTCAACATCACTCGGCATCAGGGAAATCCAAATCAAAACCTCAATGAGATATCATCTCACACCAGTCAGAACGGCTAAAATTAACAAGACAGGAAACGACAGTAGTTGGCGGGGATGCAGAGAAAAGGGAACCTCTTACACTGTTGGTGGGAATGAAGGCTGGTGCAGCCACTCTGGAAAACAGTATGGAGGTTCCTCAAAAAGTTGAAAATAGATCTACTGTACAACACAGCAATTGTACTACTGGGTATTTACCCCAAAGATAAAAATGTAGGGATCCGAAGGGGTATGTGCACTCTGATTTTTGTAACAGCGATGTCCACAATAGCCAAACTACGGAAAGAGCCAAGATGTCCATGGACAGAAGAATGGATAAAGAAGATGTGGTATATATACAATGGAATATTATCCAGCCATCAAAAGGAATGAAATCTTGCCATTTGCAAGGACGTGGATGGAACTGGAAGGTATTATGCTGAGCAAAATAAGTCAATCAGCGAAAGACGTATCATATGACTTCACTGATATGAGGAATTCTTAATCTCAGGAAACTGAGGATTGCTGGAGTGGTGGGGGGTGGGAGGGATGGGGTGACAGGGTGATAGACATTGGGGAGGGTATGTGCTATGGTGAGCGCTGTGAATTGTGTAAGACTGTTGAATCACAGACCTGTACCTCTGAAACTAATAATACATTATATGTTAAAGAAAAGTAGTAGGAAGGGAAAAATGAAGGGGGGAAATCGGAGGGGGAGATGAACCATGAGAGACTATGGACTCTGAGAAACAAACTGAGGGTTCCAGCGGGGAGGGGGGTGGGGGTATGGGTTAGCCTGGTGATGGGTATTAAAGAGGGCACGTACTGAATGGAGCACTGGGTGTTATATGCAAACAATGAATCATGGAACACTACATCAAAAACTAATGATGTAATGTATGGTGATTAACATAACATAATAAAAAAAAAGAAAAAAGGAAAAGAAAATCCAGGTTCGAATCTCAAGTTTGCTACTTTATTAGCTGTACAATCACAGGCAAATTCTTTTCTTTCTTAACCTAATGTGTAAAATAACAACAACAGTTAGCTTATTAAATTATTATGAGAATTAAGCAAAGTAAATGTTAAAATGGTTAGTACAGTGACTAACAACTTAGCAGATCCTCAATAAATATTCATTGTTGTTATCTTGAAAAAGAAAAAGAACATCCCATGAAATATTTGGGACATAGTTGTATTAAAAAATGATTATTGTTTATCTGAAATTAAAATTGAACTGGTGTGGACTATTTTTATTTTTTAAGTCTGGCACTCTAACCTGGAGCTCCTAGTTGCAGGACTCTCTAAACCCTGCCATCCCTTCCAGCCTCAGTTCAAGAGTCCGCCTCAGATCATGGATTTGCAAAAACAGAAGTGCCCTTGAAAGCACTGGAGCTTCTTGTTGGGGTCACACCTGGAGCACCTGGAGTCCTGAATTCTACTATGCATGGAACTGAGGAAGCCTCGCCCACAGCCTCCTCCAGAGTGCAAGGTGGGTCTCTAGCTGCAGCCCAGAGCCCTTTCTGTAGCAGTCCAGGCCCTCCCTGGCAACATTTCTCTGTCTCAACCCTCTCGTCTTCCCTCAAACTCATCACCATGAACACTGGGCACTGGAGCAAAAAAAGCCTCTATGAAATATCAACACCTAGAAGGCAAAATTGTCTTCAAATTTAGCAAAGCAAAGAACCCTTCTTTTTACAACTTTATACCTGACATCTATGTGTATCACATTCCAAGGACATGTGCATTTGTCTCAGTGAATTTCTCATTATTCAGTAAAACATGAAGCCAAAGCAGCCCCCTTGCCCACCCAGCTCTTGGTCTCAGGGCCAACTTTTCCTAGAGCCGAGCTTTTTGTTCTACAGGCCTTGTGCAAAGCATCACTTTCCTCTCAGCTCCCAGCAGGCCATGCTTCCTATTCAGACTGTGCGTGGTGTTCACGACAGCCTGGGATTTCACACAGTTGTGAGACCCAGAGGTCAAGTAAGTACCCGGGGCAAGGGTTTGCCGCTGCAGCGGTCAGAGCATTCCTTCATCATCACCAGATGAGCCAGATATTCTCATAGGGGAAAAAAAAAATCCCAGGCAGTTGATGTTCGGCTATGTTTGACTCTTGTGGATTCATCAATGCTGCTCAATTCGCAGTGAGCTGGCAAAGGCTGACAGCTTTAAGAATGAAGTCTGAGCTTTCTTTCCCACCATATAAGGTCCTTGGTGAAGTCACAGTGACTTATTCTGGGAAAGAAGTCTTTGAAAAATTAGATTAATGCTAACATCTGCCAATTTTGGGAGGACTCCTGGGGAAACTTCATTACAATAAAACACATATCATGGTTTCCATATTGATGAGACATGACATTGACAGTCTAAGTTAGGAATGTGATCATTTTTATACTGAACTACATTAGTGATGCAGGATGGGTGTATAGTCTTGAGAGCTTTAACACATATTATGCTGTTTAATCCTTCAGGCAGGAGGCATTGCTTTCATTTCCTAGAAAGGGAGACTGAAGATCAACTTCTTCACACATCCCACTGAGCAGGTGGTAGGACTGGTTTTCTGCCCTTTACAAGACAGCTGGCTGGGGTCAGAGCTGTGCCACACAGTCAGTCACAAGTAAGAACACAGGTGGGATAGGACACCACCACAGTCAGGGCTTCCTATGTCCTGGACGTGTGCTTAACGTGTTATTGAACATTTCACATCAGTGAGGCAGAAAGATGTCACAGATGTAAATGGAAAATGAACAAACACCTCACCCTGCTTACCTCTCCACCCCAAACACCTTCCCCCAAGCTCATGCCATGTCCCCCTGGTAATTTCCTGCCCATGGTTTTCACCATTTCTCCAGGCCAGGTAACCTGCATTATAGCACAGGACATGTCCTTTTGTTATTCATGCTCAGTTGCCTGTCTTCCCAATCAGGCTAAGTTCCTGGGGATAAGGACCTAAAATGACATCACAGTGACCCAAGATCTAGCTTAGTGAATAAATGGGCCATCCAAAATGCATTTAGTTCAAAGCAAATGTTACATTTAAGAGAGGTTATTCAGAGGCAATGAGCAGAACATAAAAGTAGCTGTAATGCTTATTAGTCTTTAAAAATACTTCATTTAGGGGCACCTGGGTGGCTCAGTTGGTTAAGCGGCTGCCTTTGGCTCAGGTCGTGATCCTGGAGTCCCGGGATCGAGTCCCGCATCGGGCTCCCTGCTCAGCGGGGAGTCTGCTTCTCCCTCTGACCCTCCCCTCTCTCATGCTCTCTGTCTCATTCTCTCTCTCAAATAAATAAATAAAATCTTTAAAAAAAAAAATACTTCATTTATAAAGATATATGGAATCTAATGGTGAAGATTTTTAATATTTGCTTCTTTAATATTCCCATATCCTAATTTTCATGACAAATATTCTAAATATTAAAACCAATTTAACAGAAAAATTTCTGTGACTGTTCTGTGCACTATTCAATCTTTATATACACTAAAGGGTGAATTCAGATTCATCCTTTACCCTCTAACCTCCTGACATCTCTGAAGCTGCATAGGAGACTGGAGTTTCCAGTTCACCCCAAGGAATGTTGTTAGGGACTCAACACATCATCCATAGATGAAAGGATTTTGGGTCAGTCCTGACCACAGTGACTTAGAGGTAGACACATCTGGCCCCACTGAGAAACTCTAACCCCAAGCTACAGCAGTGAATTAGGGCATCTGGACTCACCCAGAAGGGTGTGTGCATTCTCTGGGACCAGCCCAGCTGTCAGCAGTGATGGCACAGGTAATACAGGGCATTTTGAAGGTAGCCCTTCCTTCACTCACAGGTCAAATCCCAGCTTCCCTGTTGTTTTCTACCTTCATGTAACCAGAAAACCTCATCTTCCCTAGACCTTGGTTTTTTGGAAACAGCAAAATAATTGAATGGAATGTTTCACAGGCAGTATTTTCAACTGTGGCAGGTTTTCCTCCCATGTGAAGTGTGTACATGACCTCTCCATTTTAATAACAACACCAAGCTTTTTGAGCACTCAGTATATGCCAGGCATTTATTATACATTTTCTCCTTAACCTTCCTAACAATCCCATGGGTTAGGTATTATTATTAGCTCCCTTTAACAGGTGACAAAATAATGCTTCAAGAGGTTAAGGGACTTTCCCAGGGTAACAGATGGCATGGATGGCATTGAAGTAAGTTTAAAAAGCAAACTGCAGTTTATCCAAGACCACACTGGCCAAAGCAAGAGACGTTACAGCTTGCAATAACCCTAGGGTAGAAGTGATGTGCAGCATCTCCCCCTCCTTCCTGGCCAGTTGCCTAATTTAATTTAGTTCCAGAGAGTCAATAAATTTATTATCTTAAAGGAAAATGAAAACATTCCAGAAGAACATTTGAGTATAATTTCAAGCTCAAAAGAACACAAAGATCACTTTACAAAGAAGTTCTATAATGAATAAACTCTTCGTGGGGGGTGGGGAGAAGCAGGAAAAATAAAGCTGGATTTCCTTGGGATCAGTTCAACTCTTTAATTCTGGCTCTTGGTTACTGACAAAACACTCTCCTGTGCAGCCCTTCACTTCTCAGTTTTCTCAAACAGGAAACTAGGGGAGTCTTTACCAAAATTGATATGTACTTTTTTCTAATGCACCTTTAGCTTTGCTATTGTTCTTTCAAGAAATTTTTAGGAAAGAAAGAAAACTAAATTCTCTACAATTCGAGATTTTGAGATAGGTACCTACTGTCTTCCTGGCTTTCCTCTGTAAAGAACTTCAGAAGAATCAACGGAACAATGAATTTTCAAAAGGAAGAAAGAGAAGAGAAAATTAAAAGAACAAATGAAGAACCTAAATGGAGAGTAATATTAGAAAATATATTAACAGGAGAAACAGTAAGTGTCCATTGCCGTCAACCTTCTATGATATTGACGGTCTTAGCCACCTCCTCCTTCAGGCCATTGCTCCCCTGGTCATACCACACCCCATCAACTGGCATCTCTCTTGGCTCTTTCTTCCATGCTCTGCTTCCCTTCTCACACTGACCCTGGGAAATCTACCTCCAGCACAACAGCTTCATCTATCATTCACATACTGATGAGACCCTATTACCAGCTCAAACCTCTTTCTTAGGTTCCAGTCCTGAATCTCTGTCTGCCTGGCATTCCTTCTCACATGCTACACATATACCACAGCCAAAGATTTCCCAAACTAAACTCCTCATTTTTCACTCCTCCCAATCCACTTCTTTAATGACACTCTACTGTTCTCCATGTAAAGGTCAGTCTCCTGCACAGGACTGGAAGTTCCTCCTCACTTGTACCATGCTTCCCCTCCAGGTACGTCTCCCAATATTACCCTTCTATCCTGTACTGTCTTGTACTTAGACTGTCCTGTACTTAGACTCACTGCCACATGCCTGACATTGCATCATCTCAGCTGTTTATGTGCCATTTTCCCACTAGACTGTGGACCACTGGGAGCAGATGATATTTCTTATTCACTATTTAATTCACAATGCCTGACACACACCAGGAAATCACTACATATGGGTCACTTAAGCAAATGAGCAGTCTGTCTATTGCTGCAATGCAGGGAAGCTTAAAAGCAGCTCTCATATCCCTCCTGTGCACTGCAGATGGGGTTAAAAGGTTAAAGAAGATAAGGATGTTACATGCTCCACCACATTTCTCTGGGCTGCCTTCTCACCACTTCCACAACCTCCCACCAATCAAGAAACTGTATTTTTGAACTTTTAATAAACATTTTCATTTGGCATCCAAAATATGGTAGTTTATTTCATGTGGAAAGCTATTGTGTTTCACACTTGTTGGTCCTCTTTGCCCTGACATGCAGGTAGACAAGAGAGAAGGAGGCAGGAAAGGCATCAACAGACCCCCAGGAAAGAGGGAGGAGGGGGGAGGGGTATCACAGAGGTTGTCATGGAAGCCTTTCTGGGGACTGGCCTTGTGCCCCATGTTGGGGACATTTAAAAAAAAAAACTGGATGTGCAAGTGATTGCATGCATGAATAAATGAATATAACTGATTGCTAGTCTGGTTACAATTTTCTACAGAGAACCCACTTTGGATAGGGAATCATAGAAGTATCCTAGAATGTACGTCTAACACTGGATTATTTGTTCCCCCAAAGGTTTTCCAAAGATCTTGAAAAGACTTGAAGCCATAGGATCAATATAGTGTTACTTCCTAGAGACGAGATTACCTAATGATTAACCAACACAATAGGTAGCATAAAGCAGTATTTTATAATGAAAAATAAAATTTTTATAATATCTTTTACCTTTAGAAGATAAAACAAAAGGTCTTCTAGACATTTTTGCCTTTGTACCTGGTCACCCAAGTTCAAGCTGCAGAACCCCAAATGGGGCTGGTGCATTCCTTCTCTGTCAATTGCATTCCTTCTCTGGAAAAGTTTAAGGAATATTTCACCGGGGATGAAGCTTTAATGTTGTGCCCCTGAGCACTTCCACATAGTAGCACTTATGGTTATCCTCAAAATAATGGTGTTTGCTTCCTTTCCCAACCTGCTCACTGATCAATGACTACGAATAAAAACAGAGGAAGCTGGGAGGAATTCAAGGAGGAGATTTAAGGAAGAGAAGTACCTCTTACAATCATGTAAATTGTAAGATATTGAATAGAGCACAGGCTTTGGAGACAAGGAATTCTGCCTCTGCCACATGCACATGTGTGACCTTGGACAAGTGAGCCCCAATTAATTGAATCTGTTTAGAAAGATCAATTATGGGCCTAGCTCACAGTTGACCACCATGCAGTGGGAACTGGTAGGGATACTATCCTCATATAATCCTTCGGAAGGCTGACTCTTCTACCTACATACTAGATTTGCTGCCAAATTTGTAGTAAAAATGGAAAAGATAATGATTAAGAAAAATAAGCCAATCTCCTTTAGTCCCCTTAATATCCAAATCTCCACTTCCTTTCTTGCATAGTGAAAAGATGCTGGGAGTCAACTTCCTGTGCTGTAAAGTCTCTCTCAGTGTTGCAGAAAAAGTTGGACACTGAGTGGGAGTGGACCTCTCCAGCTCTGTGACACTGCACTGGTCTGACTCTGTTCTGGCGAGCACCTGGAGGAGCCAGGGAGGAAGCAAGGGAAGGCAGTGCAACTGGGGGCAGCATGCAGAATATGTATGGAAATGGTCAAGCTAGGGCAATATCGTGTCATTTTTTGACCACTCTCTTGACCCAATTTGAAGCCACATATTTTGATTCTCCCCAGACTCAACTACCAATAGTCTACTCTTTACCAGAAGCCTTAACATAAACAGTTGATTAACACATATTTTGTGTGTTATATGTATTATATCTGTATTCTTACAATAAAGGAGTCTAGAGAAAAGAAATTATTAGGAAAATCATAAGGAAGAGAAAATACATTTACGGCACTGTACTGTATATATTGAGAAAAATCTGCGTATCAGCGGCACCATGAAGTTCAAACCTATATTGCTCAAGGGTCACCTCTACAAGTCCTTGCCCAGATTTCCATTTTCTCCCTCTGCCCCCTGACCAACCTCAGTGCACCCCCATGTCATGTTCTCTCCAGAGCACTGTGAGTATAACAAATTACAAAACTGTAAAATTCCTGGTTCCTCTCTCTCAATCAGCATCTGGCCTCCCCACACCTCACCCAAAGTAAGATGCTGAACACAGGCAGGCATGCTCAGTGCCCTGGGCAGCTGCAGCCCAGGGAATTAGTGTCTCCAAAAGGATGTCCCCTCCTTGGCACCCATCACCCCTCTGCTACTAGGCAGGAGCCAAGGAGATTTTGCCTCTTGGGCATTAGTGAACAACCCATTTTCTTGAAAAAGAAATGGCATCACTGCTTCCCATACTCTAGTGTAACAGTTGCTGTCTGTCTCATTCTTCAGAAAAAGCAGAGCTCTCTTCCTGCATTATTTCAAGTTGTCACTTAAATCTTGAGTTATAATATCATATTTCCAATGTCAGACTTCATCCCAGGGATGAAGCAAACTCCCAGGGATGGAGGAGCCCTGGGCTTTGAGTAAGAAATCTGAGCTTGCATCCTGAGTTCTCCACTCAGGCACCAGGGGATCTGGGCCAGGTCACCTCCAAGCCTTGAGGTTCTGTTTCCATGTTTCTAAAACATTACCAGTATAGCTTGCCATACAGACATCAGGACAAAAAAAAATTAATTGGGAATACTTCTCATCCACTGACAGTTCTAAGCTCCCAAAGGCATCATATCTCTATGCCAGTGAAGGGCATTTTGTACTTGAGACCGGAGGTCACAAATAGAGTTACAAATGGCAATTGTAGAGAATGTAGGGGTATCATTCCCAATTAATTTCAGTGCTGGTTACCAAATAGTACATAAGTGTCCCTTCCTAAATCTAGAATTTGCCCTCATGCTGTCCTTTTCCCAGAATTCATCCTTCCATGTCTTGCTTTGTGCGCCTCTCTAATGTAAAAATATTTGGCAGCTTTTTCTAAAAAAGTTCAGCTGCCTAAAATCAAGAGTTTCTATAACTGAATCTTACGAAATCCCTTAAAGAAAAATAATGACGAAAGGCTTTTTGGTAGAAAAGTTATATTGTGGAAAAACAATTTTGCTACTTACGGAGGTTTACTTTTGAATAATGTATGCCCAAAAATTTATATATTCTGAGATGCAGTTTTTCTTTGAAAAATCACTAAATTGTGCTAACAGTATTGGGTTTGGCTGATTGTGAGAATCTCCTTTTGAAAATGTAAAGCAGATTAGAATTTTCATACCCTGGGATGATGAGCTACATCCAAATCTGCTCAACCAGGAAGTCAGAGCTTTGCGTAGAATGATGGCCATCTTACTTGAGGCAACAAATTTCTAGATAAATGAAGAACATTGTTTCAACAGAGAAATTGGTGCTCCAGATTTGATGAGTACTTTTCAAAATTCTGTTTCTATTTGTATATGAGTTAATCACAAGGGATTTATAGCATCACAAGTAATTTAAAGATCAATGAACAAAATAATTGAGTCTCAGTAAGAAAACGGTTTCTGTTTTTAATATACCTTCATTTGTTTAGACAATAAATGACAGTGTTGAACTTAACATAAGCCTGGTTCTCCTGGAAAGCAATCCCTACAGACTTTTGTGTTCTGAGAAATGGATAACCACAAAGGATCTCCTGCTCTTCCATATCCTGAGATAAGACCCAGCTCCTCTTCCTTGTGACTCCCAAAGACTGTGGATGACTTTCTTTCCTACTTGCCTCTACAAATGCCCAGACCTCCTTGCTTTTCTGTGAAATGTTGTTCATTAGTGAACCTTCTCCCTATTGCCCTAGCCTGAGTAAAATCATCTGCTTAATTGTCCAGTGCATTTCATCTTTCACAGTTTTGGTGCTATGACTTGAATATGACTAGAATTCACTTGAACCCCCATTTACTCCTCCTAGGTAAGGATGCTCTCAGGCCTCGCTGTGCTCCATTCCTGACTGGTGATCCAGGGACCCAAAAGTGGGTTTAGCACCCAATCCTGGGCTCAGGGTAGCAACAGTAAGGATTCATACCCACTGGGAAGAGAACAGCTCTTCAATATGGACCAGTGGGCTGTAATTCTATATTTACTCCTGATTCAGGACTAAATTATGAATTGAAGCTATAAACTCTCTCTTTGTTGTATGTTTATGTACCTGTAAGATACATAATCAGAAAGGCCTTACCTCTCATTGTGTGAGTATGCGACATTTCCCTACCTCCAGATGATATTAACAAATTAGGTAATAAAATCTCTTAAATTATAGAAACTCTATTCTAATTGACTTAGAGATAAATAACTGCTTACACAAATTTAGTATTTCTAAAACTCTTGGAAATTAAGAAAATTGAACTTCCAATATTTTCAAGTGTTTTTTTAGTAAGTATTTTCACAGAAACTAATTCAAATGTCTTAATAATTCAAGCTCACATAATTTAGGTAATCTTTGAAAATTAAGACTAGTTTAATATTATTCATTTAATAAAAACTATGTCTTCAGTGCTAAGTATAATACAAACTTTTGTTTTTATCCTACTTGGATATGTTCTTCCTAAACCTATACAGCTTTACTGATCAAATAAACTAGCATTATTTCTACCAAATATTTAAGGTAATGAAAAATGTAATTTGTGTTTAATGCAATCAAATCATTATTTTGACAAACTATTTCAACAGTAATTATGTTTTGTATCTTTTGTAGCATGTCAGCTTGAAGAAAATTTCCAAAATCTTTAGGTAACTTAAAACGTAGACTGATACTAAATCAATTAATAAATATTCATTAGATGCCTGAATTATTTCTAAGTAAAAGAATGTTGAAACACTAATTGTTTGGCATAATTTTAAGTTTATATACTTTTTTGCCTCTTATTTTCATTTGTACAGAAAGGCTATATATATTTAGGTCTGTTAATGAATATTCATTTTTGCCACTTTGAGAAGTTGCAATATAAGGGATGTGTGTGGTCATAGAAAGTTGTGAGATGTATATTCATGAGCTCTGCTAGTCTGTTGCAAAATCTGCAGTGTGGCAGACACTTCACAATTATCTGTTTCCTAGTTTTCTCTGTGAAAAAGAAGTTACTTTGGTTAAAAGTTATAATCAATATATGTAAATAAGACTTTACTAAAAGCAATAAGGTAGAGAAGAACAACTTTGTATGCAAGGTATGCAGGATATGGTTTTTTTTTTTTTTAAAGGAGAAAAGAGAGTAGTTTCATCCTAAAGTAAAATGACTGGTTGTTCCAGAATGAGGAAGAGGAAAGTGTAGGATAAAACCTGAATGGTTATAGAAATCTGTGGTAGGTTCTCAAAAAGGGAGTTTTATTTGCAGTGGTCAAGCTGGATAAGTTTTAATGGGTTTACTTATAAAATTTCCAAAAAGAGCTTTTGTTCACATTTTTCTTGGACTATTGGTCAGCTCTTACTAAGAAATTGTAAAAGGTTCTCCTTTACCTTCTGAATAATCAGCCCATAAGGAAAAGATTCTGTGTCTTATCAGAATTTCCTTTGTTTTATGGTGACTTTATCATATCCTTAATTATATAAAAGACCAAGTATTCTCACTTTGGAAAGAGCTACAGTTCTTTATAGTCATATTACCTTGAATGTTTTTCTTTAAGTCCTTTTCTTAACACTTTGGTTAAGCATAGACAAATACCGTTTCAGTAATCCATGATTATATCTCAATCAAGAGTCCAAATCTTCTGACAACTTCTGATACTTTGCCTTCCCAAAGTCAAATCTTAATAATGTCTTTTGAACTGAAAACTGTCTTTGAGATTTCTAAGTAGGTCTTAGGAAAATTATAAAGAATTTTCCCTTTCACCTTATCAAAAGAGAGGTGCTGGAGATAATTAAGTTTATTTGACATGTAACTATTAAGTTATATGGGAAGTATTATCAAATTAGAATAAAGGCATCACTTTCCCCAGGTTAAATTTGTATGAGCAAAATGGAGTTAACATAAGTATTTCAGAAAGCGTGTGCTGCACAGGGAGTCCCTAGAGATTTGTCGCTGCCTTTGCTGTCCATATGTTCCTTACTCAGAGACCTGGTGCCACTATGCTAATCTTATACAACAGTATAGTGCAATCAGCCGTAATTTCAAGTATTTTTTAAATGTCAACTTGGTGACAGTTTTACTTCTTTAATTTGAATCTGGAATCTTCTAGGGCAGTGGTTTTCAACTGGGGCTCCACATCACTTGCGTATAGAGTTTTATTAATAGAGATGTCCAGGACCTGCTCCAGCCTTCCTCATTCTTCTTACTTGATATGCTTGATATATTTTATATAGTTTAATTATATATATATTCTATATTATGACAGAATTATATGTTATGTCTGAAGATATTTTCTGTATAAAGATTATGTTCAACCATCTTAATAAATTAGATGTAACAACCATGCTTCTTTGAAAATAGGGTTAATTGTGTTCATAGGTATTTCATTCAAGGTTTTTGGATTGACTTTCTGGTTTGTTTAGCAACAACCTGATTTCCTTGTCAGTTGTGTTATTCTTGTTATGAACACTCATCAGACCTTTCATTTTTAAAACTTATCAGCAATAAGTTAACCAACCACAGGCATCTTAAGTATTTTGTCATCTACAGATAGTTGTTGTTTTACTCTGATACTATTCCAAAAGCTTTGCAATCAGCTACAGGTCAGACTGCCTCACCTTCTGTGAAGGACTGTCTGAGAGCCCCGTGCAGAGGACAGTGCCAGCCCTTGGGATCCAGCAAAAAAGGAATTAATTACATAGGAATGAACAAACTGGTGAGTATTGATTATGGGTCATTTGTTGTTTTGTTTTGTTTTGTAATGCTGTTATTTTAATCTTCTATTTTCTGGATATACAATGGAAGTCCTTTTGCTTTTTTCTTATCTGTAATTCATAACAGTTTAGTAGGCTCTACTGTTGTGAGCTTAAATGAAACATTTGTAAGTGACATCTTATTCCCCCTGCCTGAGATTCCGAAACTCTTATTGAGTATTCTTACTTTCATGGTAATACAATTGTTTGTCTAAGTTCAATAAGAATCTTTCTTGTGATAGAACATAATTGGAAACTGGTTATAGAACCAAGGCCTTGCTTGAAATGTCATACCTGAGAATGATGGTTATTTAATCAGACACAACCAGACACTTTTAAGGAAGTACGAGTGACTTTATGGAGGTAGTGCTTACAAAACTGTCCCAGGAAAAGTGGCCTGGTACCTAGCATTCAGGTTCCCAGTCTTCTAGGTACCTAAGGAAGGTCATCGTGGCAGGCCCAGGAATCAGGGTATTTTCAGGGGCCTTAAGAAGAGAATAACTCACCAGATCAGATTCTGGCCCTGATCATTGTCACCGGCCTCTACAAAACTCCAGACCCCCTTCTCTTTCTTAGAGATGTCCTTCACAAATGAACCTTCTTCCTACTGCAGTCACCTCCTTAATTCTTCAGTGCATTTTGTCTATCATGATAATATTAAGGGATTTTTAATTTACATAATATAAAAAAAGACATGAAAAAAGTAAAGTCATGAAGTTCTCTGTGCATAACCTTCCCATGCTATGATAGGTTTGCTTTACTGGTTGACAAGTTTTTCATCACATTCTGTGGTATTTTTATTGAAACAGTTTGTAAGTGTAGACACAGTTTGTGAACCTAGTAGTAGATATTCAATACATGTTAGTTCAGTCTGAGACCTTAAATCACAGGCCATATTTTATTCCTGTACTCCTCCCTCTCCCCCGCAAACACACACACAGGGTCTGGATAAGTGTTACACAAAGAAGGTTCTCTAGTATCATAATTTGATTGTTTCAGTGGTTGGCAAATAATATTTCTTGATGACCAGTTTCCCAGGCTCTCTCAGTTTGTCTCAGGTTTGGACTTCTGTTTTGGACATACATAGGCTCTGGAAGGCCATCTCCTGGTTTTTAATCTGACCTCACAATGTAAAAAATCCAGCCAACCCTCAGGACCTGTATGCTGCCCACACGGTTCTTGAGCCCTCGAAATGTGGCTGGTGTGAACCGGGACATGCTCTGGGTATCCAGATTGCAAAGACATACTATGGGAAAGAGAATGTAAAATATCTCCTTAATAGCTTTATATTGTTTACATATTGATGGCTAATATTCCAGATATATTTTGATTAATAAAATACATCATTAAAATTAATTTTGCCTGCCCCTTTATTACTTCTTTGAAACATAACTACTAAAAAATTTAAAATTGTATATGTGGCTCACATTATATTTCCATTGGACAGCACTGTGAGTCTACACTCTTTAAATGAGTTCCAATAAATGCAAAGTGAACTTTAAAGGGGCCTGTTCACATGGATCACAAAATTTCAAGGCATCTGTTCTCTCACCTCTTGTTACATGAGAGTCCCCAGAGCCAAAACTCTCAAGTAATGTCAGCTGAGCCCCAAATTCAAATGCTGGACCAAAGCAGGAATTCCACCCCAGGTAATTCCCCAGCCTCCACCGGTTGACAGAGATGTCAGCCAAGTGTCAGAGCTGTGACAGACCACCATCCCCTGACACCTCTGGGCACATGTGTGTTCCCAGCAGCTCACCAGGCCAATGGCAGGCTGGTCTAGGACTATAGGGGCTTGGCCTAGAAGGCCCCTAGTTGTGGCTGCCAAAGGGCCAGGCTCACAGGTGTCCAACAACCCAATGCCATCGGCTCTTGACTTCATGCCTCTATTTCAGACCTTGCTTGGAAGGTCTCTCTTTTTTTTTTTTGATGTAGTGTTCCATGATTCATTGTTTGCATATAATTGTAAAGCCACAAGATACTCCTATAACTTTCATGGGGGAACCTCTGTTGTCATGTTTAATTCTGCCTACATTCTGATGTAAAAGATGTTGTTGGCTCAGGCCCACCTTCCCTCAAAGGTGAGAGCAGGAAAGGTTGTCCTGGGGGCAGCATGAGGAGCCCTGGGGGCCAGCAGAGCTCCTCAGCAGCTGGGGTGCCTGAGGGGTGTGACGTTCACATCCTCCCTTCTTCCCCGAGGGGCAATAGCATGTGTCCAGTGATATTTTAGGTTTTCCTTTTGTATTTAAAAGGGTGTCCTGCATATTGACTTAGGCGTTGGCCTCTTCTCGGGCAGCCACTCAGGCATCCATTCCTACAAGGGCCAGGACCAGGGAAGGCTCCTGCAAGAGGACCCCAGAATCCTGACAGCACAGAAGCCCCATCTTGGACACCTGGGACTGTCTTCAAAACACAGTGGACATGTGTTTTGTAAGGTAATGAATAGGGACAAAAGAGGTAAAACAAACACAGTGATATCACTTTATTCAACTCAACAAATAAATACTATTTTAATTGCTACCAGATCCTAAGGGTTTAGCAACCATCAATTAAACAATCCATAAATTTTGGACAGAACTATCATTAATCTGAGTTTGCTAATAAAACTGTTTGTACAGAGCATAAATATCAATCCTCAAACTATAATACAGAGCATAAAAGTGGGCCTGAGAATCACTCCATGTGGCACAATTAACTACTGAATTCTGTAGGGTGTATGCATACTACATGTTTTTGATAGAGAAATCCAAATATTTTCTTATTTTTCAGATTTATCTTCCTTATTACGTAACATTCTATTCCTGACATTCTCACTTTATCTTTTTTTAGGTATTAAAATGCTGGAAAATATTTATTGTCCGTTTAAATCTTTCCTAGTTTTTATAATATATAGTTCCTACATTAAAAGAAAAAAAAATAGCAAAAAAAAAACCCAGAAAGTAGGGAACAGGGATGTGAGGTGGCCCAGCATGGTCCTGGGCCAAGCCTGAAGGGTCCAAGCAGATATCTGCCCAGCATGTTAGACGGCTTAGCTGCATGGAGGCGGATTGAGTCAATCGTAAATATACTAGAGATATAAGAGCCAGGTTTTCCACTATCAGGCAAGTACTGACAAATACAGAAAAAAGGAAGGATAGAATGAATGCATGGTATTGGTCTGCAATGTGAAATACCAGTGTAAACTCACTATTTTTGATATAAATTGATAAACATAGAAAAAGTATAAATGTGAATGTGTATGTAAGTATAGATGTGTGTATGTGTGTAGAGATGTAGATATATAGCCTATATTCCCTAACGCTATCTGCAAAAAAAAGGTCTGAAAACAATGATACCCCTACTAACAAGGACTACACCCAAATCCTTGGCCTTGGCTTCCAAATATAATTCTTCACCACTAAAAGGGACCAGGACTTCTTGAAGAAATGGCTAATTCAGGGCAGGGGCTGGGAAAGTGCCAGATGAGCCTAGAACATATTGTTATGGCAGGAAGTAAGAATGTGCTCAAGAAATAATGGGGACGTTTCAAAAGAACACAGAAACCTCATTGATGGGGCTCTCATGGCCAGATGTAGGACAATTTGCATATCAAAATAAATAGTGATAGCAATGAATTATAATCCATCAACTGAAACAGAAATCCACAAGATCTCACTTTAATAATAAAAATACATACATGCATACACACATGAAAGAGAAGTTCTCTCTTTTAGTAGAATGCCAACTAATCGATGCAAAAAGCATTAAAAATCACATTTTAGCAATCATCTATTCTTCTGGCAAGAAACATCAGTGGGTGAAGAATGAGATTTTAAATGTTTCAGTTATCTCCACACCAAATGTTTATTGATTACAAAGAAAATAAAAAACAGCTTTATAGTGGAGTAACCTGGCATATAGCATCTTAGTAATGTTATCAAATTTAATGTCACAAGTAATAAGAAAAATCAACATTGATTTTCCAACTGATGAGATGCAATGAGAAGAATACAGTATCACTTCTTTGCTATTCTGGTCAAAATATATATAAACAGGGGTCTACTCTTGGGGAAATTTTGGATCATCCCAGATGGAGGGATATTCTACAAAATTATTAGCTAGTAATTTTTTTAAATGTCAAGGTCACAAAAACAAACAAACCAAAAACACAGAGAAACTGTTCCAGAGCAAAGAAGCCTAAAGAAGTATGACGAGCAGGTGCAATGTGTGTTCGTGGATTAGACCTTTTTCCTAAAGCTCATTACCATGGCAATTTGAGAAATCTGAATGGGGTCTTGGTCCTACTCTTAAATTTTTTCTGTGAGTTCCAAATCATTTCTAAATAGATAAAAAAAAGTCTTATGCCCCTTCTCATTTTGCTCACAACTGATAAATTATTTTCTTGTAAAGAGATGAAAATTATACCTCACAAATGTTTCTGAATGTGTGTATATGAAATAGACAGATAAATAGAGAATGTCTTAAATTTCAGTTAAAATTTATGTAGATGGGGTTACCTGGGTGGCTCAGTCGGTTAAGTGTCCAACTCTTGATTTCGGCTCAGGTCATGATCTCACAGTTGTGAGATCCAGCCCCACATCAGGCTCCACACTGGGCATGGAATCTGCTTACGAATCTCTCTCCCTCTTCCTCTACTCCTCCCCCTTCTTGCGCTCTCTCCCTCTCTCTCTCTCAAATAAATAAATAAATCATACACACACACACACGTATATTACATCACAAACATATATGACAACTTTCAGGTATATATTTTATCTATGGATTACAAAAATCTTTGGACATGAATACAAACTCCCCCATATTTTACAGCAGTTTAAATTTCTTTCTCCAATATAGCCTTCCAAAATCTACTGCTGAGCAGTAAATTAGAACTGCCAAAAATGGTGTTTCAAGAATCCGTGGGCTACAATCTCTTGGGAAGTATGACTCCCATTAAGCAGTGGTAGGGTTCTCTAGGGACTTCTGAAAGGATAATCTTAAATTTTAAAAAACATGTGTCAGAAAATTCTTAGTTCTCTTATTTATTTCATCTTAAGGATGTAATCCTTAACTATTAATGTTGCCAGTGCCCTGGGTTCTCTGGTTCAATTATGCCCCCTTCCCAGAGAGCTGATTGCGTCCCTGAAATGCTTTAAGATTTCAAGCAAGAAAGTGTCTTGGTGCCCTCTTGGCTGTCAGAGCAGCCTGGGGACATGGTTTTGTAGGTGAACTGGGGCTCATGTTTCACACAGAGGCCACAGGAGTGGGTCAGAACACAGTAGGGTTCCTAACACATTCCTGGATGAATCATGTATACACTTTATGTCATCAGACTCAACATTTTTCCAGAACCATTTCTTTCCTACCCCATTAACCTTTCTAAAAAGTCATTTCTGGGATATTTAATACTAACCAAGTCCTCAGAACATTTTAGTAAATAAACAAATCATTATAATTATTCTTTTAATTAACTTAAAGGTACAAAAAGAGTAAAGAATGTGACCCAAAATGCTAAGCATAGCTACTTCACCAGACTTTTAAAATCTTCATTTTCACTCTCTTTCTAAAGCTGCCCAGTCCTTGAACTTGCACTCCTAATTTCTAAGATTTACCAAACTCTGTGAGAGTTGTAACTGTTGTAACCGTTGTCTAGTGAATAAAACAGTTAAGAATGAGCAGAGGGGTGATTTGTGGAAGAAAGCACTCTAGCAAAGTAGCTCAACCAGATGACATCTGAGAGGGATCTTTATAAAGCGAAGACCATGGCCGATCTGTGATGGACTGGCACTTCCAAATTCTGAACCTGGCATCTTAGACTACTGGCGTCAGTGGACAGCTGGACAATTGAACATGCCCCCAACCTCGAGATGGGCTGAGGGTACAGCATTTCCCTCTGGCTACTCCTTACACAGATGTCTGCCTACAGTAAGTACCAGCAAAACACTTTAACCTCTCTCTGAGAAAGAGATATGTGTCCCCAGTATTATCATAACCAATATTTTTTATTCTTCCCCCCAAACACCTTGTTCTAAACCCTGGATATTGGTGTCAGTTGTGAACCAGTTGAGGCCAGTGATTAGGGAACGAGAAAAAGCAGGGCCCACTGTGTTTCTCCCTTGGATTTGTTTACCAGATTCCCTTAGCTACTCTGCAAACTTCAGGGTTTTGCAATCTCATTTTGAAAGGCTTGAATGAAGTCTTTATATGTAATTCAGTCATTTCAGGGTTGGGTCTGGTCCATGGGCCTGGATATTTATTTACACATCTTGACCCAAGGTTAGCTCATTTTAATGGCTGTGACTGTGATTTGTTCTTCAGAGTCCTCCTCTGTGCAACTGAGCACACCCTGTGACATGGACAAACATTCACAAGAAAACCAAAAATCAATTTCACACAAAGCGCCTTTAAACAAAATCCACATCCCTGCATCTTAACAAAAACAATTTATCTCCTTGCAAGTGGTGTGATGAACAAGAGGGCTCCTTGATGAGGAGCCACCCGCCCAATGGTCTAAGCAACCTGGAAAGGTTCAGCTGGACCCCACTACTGCCAGGCCTCTCCCAAAGTGCTCCTTCTACAAGGGAAGGAGCCTGGGAAACGAGCTTCCTGGAGAACCAGGCTAGGTGAAGGAGCCTGCTCTGGATGCCAGGATGAATCTGCCCCAAGGAGAGGTCTGCTGCTGAGGCCAAACTTGGCCAGATCCCCTTCTCCTTCTTTCCCTCTTTGCTTGTTTTCAGTCCAGCTGGGCATTCACTGCCAGGCATTATGTTTTGTTTTGTTTTTTACTCTTTCTCAACTGTAAAGTAGATTCAAAGGTCACAGATCAGACACTGTGCAGACACGGAGGGTTTGCTTCATCTCTAGCCACACAGATTTCCTTGTGAAAGTAGGGGGTATACTGTATGGTCCTCAAGAAAACACACACAGGCTTATCACTCTCAAAAGTGAGGCTAGAGACTTGGAAAAGGCAGAGCTCATACCACATTAAACTAGAAGGGCAGGATAGGAAAGATGGCTTCTCCTTTTTTCTTCACTAGAGATCTTTGTGGTGATGAAAGTACCTAATGGGTTGGTGGCAGGACAGACACAACATGAAGGACCAGTGGTGCAGGTCACACAATATGGAAAGAGACACAGTCAGCATTTGCACTTCTCACCATTGTAAATATAAGAAAGAGGACTTTAATTTTTTTAATTTTATTTTATTATGTTATGTTAGTAACCATACAGTACATCATCAGTTTTTGATGTAGTGTTCCATGATTCATTGTTGGCTTATAACACCCAGTGCTCCATGCAGTACATGCCCTCTTTAATACCCATCATCAGGCTAACCCCTACCCCCCTCCCCTCTAGAACCCTCAGTTTGTTTCTCAGAGTCCATCATCTCTCATGGTTCTTCTCCCCCCTCCGATTCCACCCCCCTTCATTTTTCCTTTCCTACTATCTTCTTTTTTTTTTTTTAACATATAATGTATTATTTGTTTCAGAGGTACAGGTCTGTGATTCATCAGTCTTATACAACTCACAGTGCTTACCATAGCACATACCCTCCCCAATGTCTATCACCCAGCCACCCCATCCCTCCCACCCCCCCCCCTCCAGCAACCCTCCGTTTGTTTCCTGAGATTAAGAATTCCTCATATCAGTGAGGTCATATGATACATGTCTTTCTCTGATTGACTTGTTTCGCTTAGCATAATACCCTCTAGTTCCATCCACGTCATACCCTCTAGTTCCATCCATGTCATTGCAAATGGCAAGATTTCATGTTTTTTGATGGCTGCATAATATTCCATTGTATGTATATAAATTTTATATATATATATATATATCTTCTTTATCCATTCATCTGTTGATGGACATCTTGGATCTTTCCATAGTTTGGCTATTGTGGACATTGCTGCTATAAACATCGGGGTGCATGTACCCCTTCGGATCACTACATGTGCAATTGCTGGGTCATACGATAGCTCTATTTGCAACTTTTTGAGGAACCTCCATACTGTTTTCCAGAGTGGCTGCACCAGCTTGCATTCCCACCAACAGTGTAGGAAGCTTCCCCTTTCTCTGCATCCTCGCCAACATCTGTCGTTTCCTGACTTGTTAATTTCAGCCATTCTAACTGGTGTGAGGTGGTATCTCATTGAGGTTTTGATTTGGATTTCCCTGATGCTGAGCAATGTTGAGCACTTTTTCATGTGTCTGTTGGCCATTTGGATGTCTTCTTTGGAAAAATGTCTGTTCATGTCTTCTGCCCATTTCTTGATTGGATCATTTGTTCTTTGGGTGTTGAGTTTGATAAGTTCTTTATAGATTTTGGATACTAGCCCTTTATCTGATATGTCATTTGCAAATATCTTCTCCCATTCTGTCAGTTGTCTTTTGGTTTTGTTGACTGTTTCCTTTGCTGCGAAAACTTTTTATCTTGATGAAGTCCCAATAGTTCATTTTTGCCCTTGCTTCCCTTGCCTTTGGTGATGTTTCTAGGAAGAAGTTGCTGTGGCTGAGGTCGAAGAGGTTGCTGCCTGTGTTCTCCTCTAGGATTTTGATGGACTCCTGTCTCACATTTAGGTCTTTCAACCATTTGGAGTCTATTTTTGTGTGTGGTGTAAGGAAATGGTCGAGTTTCATTCTTCTGCATGTGGCTGTCCAATTTTCCCAACACCATTTGTTGAAGAGACTGTCTTTTTTCCATTGGACATTCTTTCCTGCTTTGTCGAAGATTAGCTGACCATAGAGTTGAGGGTCCATTTCTGGGCTCTCTATTCTGTTCCACTGACTTTAATTTGAAAAAAAAAAATATTTTACTCCCACCTAAGCAATCTTACCCACTCATGGTGTTATTTACACAGATCAAGAACTCCCGAATATGACACTATCTCTTATGTTTGAATGCTGAGCACCAGGACCACATTCACAACTGCTTACTGGACACTTAGCTGTCCTACATGCATCTCAGGCTTGCCATGTCCCCGCCCATGTGTTCTATTCATCCAAAGACTTTCCTGACATTTCCCTCTAGGATTCCCTGAGCCCTGCCTTGCCCATCCAAACCAGCACCAAATCCTCACAGGTGTACCTCTGAGAAAAGCCCACACCTGGCCCAGGTGTCCATGCCCTGCCCGCTGCAGTGGACTCCCAGATGTCTCTTGTTGGCCACACTCTGGCCCACCCCACCTGCCCTGACTGCAGCCTTAGGGAGAGTCAAGTGCAGTCCTTGATGGAGCCACCGCTTCTCACCTTCTGATGCTTCTGGCCTGGCTGGCTTGCAGTTTTTGCCTCCACCCCACACACTCTCACCAGGCCCTTATATCCAGCCACTGCACAGTGTTGTCCAGTACCCAGTCCCTAATGCCTGGCACAAAGCCTGCCATATAACCTGTGCTCAACAAGTACTTGTCAAATAAACACAGGCATGAGTGACAGAAAGATGCTGTAGAAAGAACGGGAAACATACTAGATTTTAGGTCACTGTTTTAGGTCAATATCTTCTTAGGTTTGAGTAAACATATACAAAAAAGGCTAAAAAACATTCCACAGATTAGAAAGCAAAAGGAATGCAGGCATATATTGCTTTCATTGTCATTGTCGTTTCCAGCTGACTTGTGGCTTCATCCTGGAGACTGTTTGAGTTATGGCGTGCTGTTGGCTGCTGAGCCCGGGGACAGCGAAGGAAAACGCAGCTGCGCCTCAGGAGCAGGGCAGGGGTGGACGTGGCATTAGGTGAGTCTCCATGCGTTCTGCCTAGCTCCCTCATGAGAATGTAGGCATAGGGCTACACATCATCTCCAAAATGCCACTAAGTGTCCTTTTACAACTCATAAAGTCCAAAAGGAAATAGAAACAAGTCGAATTCCACAGACCTGAGGAGCATTTAGGCTTTTTAAACTCGTAATTGGTCGGCTACTTAGATCCCAACTGAAAGTCAGTATTTAAATGATAAGGTCAAAGAGGGAAAATCCTGGGGAAAGCAGCATCAGCAGCAGACTCCAGCAGTGTCAGAAAAGGACCAACTTTCTTCTCAATGCCTTTTCACTATGGTTTTAATGCTCTTCTTTCCCCTCCACATTCCCCTGTTTGCCCCTCTCCCTGTATGTATTCTCTGTTGTGTTGGAGAGGGTCTGATACCAACTTACAATGGAGAACAATGCCCTGCCAGCACTCTATTCTGCAGTGTTCATAGGGACAAGGTCTCTGCTTCACTCGAGCAACAGTAATGGATCAGGCAGCAGGAAGACAGTGATGCACATTCAAATGCTTCCCAAGATTGCTTCCTTCCTCAAGAGAGGAACCCTGTTGGTGAAGCTACTTAATTGCACCCTCTCAGATAAAACAGAGACATCAGTTTCCTGAGCACCATCGTGTGGTTCTACGTCACTGTTCATTTTTGGTGTTTCAGCAGGTGATAAACACCTTCCTTTTTAGAATCAAGCATTACCCAAAGTTTCTAAACTAACCACTGGAGAGAATACCTACCACCAAAGTGTATAGAATCCCAGGACTATAAAAACTCCTCTGTCTCAGAATAATTAAAACACTGGAGAACTCAAGCCCAAGTACATTTATAAACAAGGCTGCAGGGGTGCCAGAAAACTCACCAAGTCCTACTCACTCTCTACACTGCATCCACTCGCCAGGTGTTGAACGGACTCAGAGTCATGGATCTTGGCTGGAAAACAAGCCAGAGTCTACAATCCTGTCCCCCCACACCCCTGCCCCAGCCCTCCATGTCCATGTAATGTACCAAATGTGAGTGTGGGATATTGGGCTTCATTCCATAACACAGGACCATGGTTCTCTTCCACTCCGGTCCTTTGCCTCTGCCTCATGAAAACTGGTAGGTATATTTTGTAAATTTGAGAAATGGTGCAGTCCACAGTCCCTGATCTTCCACTGCCCTAGGCAAGATGGTGATGGAAAAGCTGCAGCATTCCTGTAAGGCCTGCAAAGTGAGACTGTACAGTTCCAAGAGAAAGTCATGGGTAGAGTGTGCTCCTTTCAGGGGATGGTCCAAAACCACTCTTACAATTCACTTGCCTTGACACGAACTTTGACAGAGAGAAATTCTAAAGTGGTGGCATAAAAGTTATGTAGTCCTTAACTATGTAACTCGTACAAATATATCAGTTAGAGGTGGCTTTCAGCTATACACAAAGTGATTTAAGAAAGACCACTTAAAGCAAAGAGAGTGTCTTCTTTCCACATCATAACCAGTCTGGAGGCAAGCAGCTCCAGGGCCAGGGCAGCAACTTGGAGCAGCAAGAGTCTAGGTTCTTTTGGTCTTCTCCTCAGTCACCCTAGGAGACCGTTTTCACAGACTTGGCTGGCTCCCATCCTGCCCTCAGTCCTGAACTATGACTCCCTATTTCAGGAAGGAAGGGAGGAAGGAAGACAAAAAGCATGTTCCAGCCTTCTGTATCTCTTTGAAGGAGCTTTCCCAAAACCTCAGTCAACTGACGTCTGCCACATCTCATGGCCAGGACTGTCCTGAGGTAATCCCTCAGCAAGGCCTGTTGGGAAATGTAGTTTAGTTTAGCCGAGCTAATTGCCACTCACAATAAGACTGGAGTTCTGTTAAGTAAAGAAGAGAGTTTAGGCAACTGACACAAGTCAACATGAATGTTCACACACAAACATGCAGGCATCTAATACCAACTCAGAGGTCCGAATAAGATTCTGAGGAACCCACAACTGTGTGCCTGACCTTCGAATGAATAGGCGGTCTGTGTATCAGTTCATGATGCCAGATTTCATGATTATGTGCTCACTTCAGTTGGTCATGTTGCAAATATAACCTCTCAGTCATTTGGAAGATCAGAGGAAATGATCCAGTCAAGGGTCCACATGTTATTCTTCAGAGCTGTAAGAACAACCCTCAAAGTAAATGTGAAAAATAAAAATATCCAATAAGAATTATGCTTTTGTGATTAAAAGACCCATGGCAAGTTATAAATAGTATAAAGCAGAGGCATATGATGAGCATAAAGAACAGTTCTCTGTGGTTGTCGTTAAAGTTCTTGCTACCTAAAGAAGGGCAATATGGTGGCATAAATGAACAACAGGCTTCAGTTAGAGTACAGTTGGCTTCAAATCCCACGTCTGTTAATTCCTAACTTGGTAGACCATTCTAAATCTCAGTGCCAGCCTCTAAACTGTGGATAACATATAAAGACAGAGGTTTTGCATATAAAGTAAAGGCCCAGATAATTTAAATAGTATTTGTTAATGTCATTGACAAATTTGGTTTCTGTTTAATCAGATTGAATTAAGTAGTTTAATCAATTGACTCTACTATAAAAAATTAAAACCATAGCATTGTTCCCTGCAGCAGGGGAAAAGAGGCATATAAAAGGAAGTTTTGGATACAGACTATTTAACCACAATCCTAACAGTACAATTGTGGGGGTTGTGTTTTATTTTTAAGAAGCAGAGATAATTATTTCTCAAGGTGAGAATGGTCAGTGTTTCATTTTCCCAGGAATTGCTTTGGAGAAACCATTGGGAGACAAATTCCATTCTGTTTTTCCTCTGTAACTACAGACAGGACAACCCGCATTGGAATAACACCGTTGAGCCTCCACGCAGGTCCGGCTGTGTTGTAAGTCTAGGTTGAACTCCCAGGGCTGCTGTCTGGAACGACAAGCCGAGGAGCCATCAGAGCTATTTCCTGGCCTGGACACTGAGCCAAGGAGCAAGAGACAGGGAGGTAAAAACAAAACCTGAATCCAAAGGCTTTGTCACTTTTTAAAGCTGCCTGAAATCTCATTAGTTCTTTGTTGCTGGTTGTGCTAATGACATGCCATGATTTGGAATTTGACTCATAACCACTGTAACACAGAATCTTCATCTTAAAAAGTCATCTTCATTGGCAAAATAAATTAAATGAGTGAAAAATAAAAATATCTATTCTTCATTTTCAAAAGAGCTAAAACAAAGCAAAACCAAAAAAAAAAAAAAAAGACTGGGGTGGGAGGGTTTGGACACAGATTCCCAGCTTCTAGGAACACAGACCAAGTTTCCCTTCCTCACAGGGGACGCTGGGACTGAAACTATCTCCTTTCCCATTTAACTTATGCTTTCCTTGCTTCTCAGGGAGTCAGTTCACAGAGCATGCCAAACCCTGCAGTGGGGCTGCGGGCAGCGAACCCTCCCCTCACTGCAGTAATACACAGGGACAAAGGACGCCAGACGGAGAAAAGCATTTATTTTTATAGTATCACTTCCTTACTTCCCCAAATGATAACTGTTTGGATTACTTATTATTAAATCAGAAGGGGCAGAAACCTCAAATCTAATTTGGTTTTCACTATTTGCACCACTATTTGTTTATCTTTCATTCATTACTTAGCTCGGGAAATTATAAAAAAAAAAAAACTTGGCCATTCATTCCACTTTGTGTCTAGAAGTTTTCATCTGCTGCTTCTCAGCTGCAGTCCTTCTGTCTCAGCTACTTGCACTATTGAAATATAAAGAGGCCAGAAGGCTTATGTTTCTCTACAAATACTCTAAAATGCAGAGGGAAAAGAGCCCTTAAGTAAGACACACAAGAAATCATTCCACATATGACTACACCATCTAGCCCACATAGCAGGAGGCCTCCATGGGAGTCAGGGCAGGAGCTCCTGGTGAAGGAGACCACAATGAGCAGTGGCAAAGACATGGTCCAAATATTCATTCACTGTAACATGCTTAAGAGACTTCAAGAGTATCAGGAAAAGGTAAAGAGACTGACCTAGCCCAGGCTGGAGAAGGCAAAGACAGTGTAATCCTCAGAAGGAGAAATTATCAATAGGGCTTGCATGGCTCCCAATAGGACAGCTGAATTTGCGAGCTGGGAAATGGAGTACCAGGACTTCAGGATGTACAGAAGTGCAGGGAGGCTCTGTGTGATCAGCTGGGGACAACCCTGATTTCTATCAACGCACTGCAATCCCATGCCATCCTGCATGGTATCTCTCCACGCCTACAGCTCCTGCCCTGAATTGTGTCAGCCATACAATCTTTTACCAACAAGAAAACATATATATTTGATCTCCACACTCACATGGTCCAAGCAGCACTCAGCATCTTTCTCTAACATCAGCCAATGACCCTTTCTAGAAAATATCCTGGTAGCATCTCTGTGTTACGTCTTTCCTTCACTTTTCATTTCCAATCCATCCTTTCTACTCAACCCAAGGGATGCTTTCTTCAAGTGAGGTCTGAAATTTGCCAGTTCTTTCCATCTTCACAGCTGACCAACTGGTCCAGGGCCTCATGCCTAGAAGGCAGCCCAAGGCATCAGGAAGAGCATGGGCTCCAGGGTGGAGTGAACAAGTCTCCATCACCTTATTCCCTGTGTGACCTTTGTTGAGAGGTTTAGTTTTTGAGGTTGCTGACTCATCCAAAAAAGCTTTTGCACAACAAAGGAAACCATCCACAAAATGAAAAACAACCTACCTAATGGGAAGAAATATTTGCAAATGATATATCTGGAAAGGAGTTAATATCCAAAATATATAAAGAACTCATACAACACAACAGCAAAAAAAAAAAAAATCCAATTAAAAATTAAGTAGAGATCTGAACAGGCATTTTTCAATAAAAGATATACTGATGGCCAACAGGCACATGAACAGATGTTCAAATATCACTAATCATCAGGGGAATAAAAATCAAACTCACAATAGGATATTACACTCACACTTGTCAAAACGGCTATTATCAAAAAGACAAGAAATAACAAGTGTTGGCAAGGATGTAGAGAAGAGGAAATACTTGTGCACTGTTGATGAAAATATAAGTTGGTGTGGTCACTATACTATAGAAAACAGTATGAAAATTCCTCAAGAAATTAAAAATAGAACTATTATACAATAGAGAAATTTCACTTCTGGGTATTTACCCAAAGAAAGTAAAAACGTGAATTCAAAAAGATATATCACCCTGTGTTCATTGAAACAATATTTATGGTAGTCAATATACGGAAGCAATGTCTGTCCATTGATAGATGAATGGATAAGATGTGGCATACACACACACACACACACACAAACACACACAATGAAATATTACTCAGTCATAAAAAAGAATAAAATCTTTCCATTTGCTACAGTATGGATGGATCTAAAGGGTATTATGCTGAAATAAGTCAGACAGAGACAGAAAAATACCATATGATTTTACGTATATAGAATCTAAAAAGAAAAACAAATGAACAAATAAACACTCTTAAATACAGGAAACAAACAGGTGATTGCCAGAGGGGAGAAGCATGGGAGATGGGCAAAACAGGTGAAGGGGATTCAGAGGTACAAACTTCCAATTATAAAATAAATAAGTCATGATGATGAAAGTACAACATGGAGAATATAGTTAATAATATTGTAATAACATTGTGTAGTGACTACCCTTATCATGGTAATCATTTTGCAATGTGTATCAATGTCAAATCACTATGTTGTCACCTAAAACTAATATAGTATTGTATGTCAACTTTACTTCAATGACAGATGATAGATGATAGATAGATGATAGACAGATAGATAGACAGATAGATAGATGATAGATAGATGATTAATAGATAGATAGATAACAAAAACTTGCCAATGAACAAAAACTCAGGACCAGATGACTTCACTGGTGAATTCTACCAAACACTTAAAGAATTAATACCAATCCTTTTCAAATTCTTCCAAAATAGAAGAGGGAAAAAAACCTTATAAACTCACTTTATGAGCCCACCGTTATCCTGACACTAAAACCAGACAAGGACACTACAGAAAAGAAAATTGCAGGCCAATATTCCTGATAAACATAGATGCAAAAATCCCCAACAAAATATTAGCAAACTAAATTTAACACATTAAAAGGATCATATGCATGATCAATTGGGATTTATTTTAAGGATGCAGGGATGGTTCAGTTCAACATACATGAATCAATCAATACGATAAATCACATTAACACAATAAAAGGTAAAAATCTTAGGATCTCAATATATGCATATAAAACACTTAACAAAATTCAACATTCTTTCATAATAAAAACCTTCAACAAACTGGGTATAGAAGGAAAGTACCTCGGGCGCCTGGGTGGCTCAGTTGGTTAAGCGACTGCCTTCAGCTCAGGTCATGATCCTGGAGTCCCTGGATCGAGTCCCGCATCGGGCTCCCTGCTCGGCAGGGAGTCTGCTTCTCCCTCTGACCCTCCCCGCTCTCATGTGCTCTCTCTCATTCTCTCTCTCAAATAAATAAATAAAATCTTTAAAAAAAAAAAAAAAGAAGGAAAGTACCTCAACATAATAGGTAAGTTACATATAGAAAACTATAAATATGTTACCAAAAAAAGTTATACCTTATAAATGAATTCAGTACAGTTGCATGATACAGGATCAATATACAAAAAGACAGTTGTATTTTTATACACTAACAATAAACTATCAGAAAGAGAAAATAAGAAAATAATCTCACTTACAATAGCATAAAAAAAGAATAAACTACTTAAGAATAAATTTAACCGAGAGGAAAGACCTGTATACAGAAAACTATAAAACACTGATGAAAGAAATTGAGAGACATCAATAAATGGAAACATATTCCATACTCATTGATTGGAAAAATTAATATTTTTAAAATATCTATACCACCCAAAGCAATCTACAAAATCAGTGAAATCCTTATCAAAAATCCTAACGCATTTTTCACAAACTAGAAAAATCCTAAAACTTTTATAGAGCGACAAAAGACTCTGGATAGCCAAAACAATCTTAAGAAGTAAGAACAAACCTGTATCATGTTCCCTGATTTCAAACTATATTACAAAGCTATCATAGTCAAAACTGTAGAGTATTGGCATAAAAACAGACATACATATGAGTGAAGGAGAGTACAGAAATAAACCAATGCAATCAAGATCAACTAATTTGTAACAACAGAGGCAAGAATATACAATGGGCAAAGGATAGTCTCTTCAATAAATGGTGTTGGGAAAACTGGACAGCCACATGCAAAACAATGAAACAGGACCCCTATCTCACACCACATACAAAAATCAACTCAAAATGGGTTAAAGACTTGAACATAAGACTTGAAACCATAAAACTAGGAGAAAAACAGAGGTGGGAAAGTCCTAAACATTGGTCTTGGCAGTGATTTTTGAATTTGATACCAAAAGCAACAAAAGCAGAAAATAAACAACTGGGTATACTTTAAAAAGCTTCTGCTCAGAAAAAGAAACCATCAACAAAATGAAAAGGCAACCTATGGAATGGGAAAACATACTGCAAACCATATATCTGATTAGGAATTAACATTCGAAATATACAAGAAATGCATACAACTTAATAGCAAATAAATAAATAATAAATAAATAAATAAATAAATAATAAAACTAATAACTCAAGTAAAAAATAGGCAAATGCCCTGAATAGACATTTTTCCCAAAAAGGCATACAAATGGCCAACAGGTACATGGGAAGGTGCTAAATATCACTAATCATTAGAGACATATAAATCAAAACCACAATGAGCTATCACCTCACACATGTCAAAATGGCTAATTTCAAAAAAACAAGAGATAGCAAGTGCTGGCAATAACTTTTAAGAAAAGGGAACGCTCATGCCCTGTTGGTATAACCACTGTGGAAAATTATGTGGAGTTTCCTCAAGAAATTAAAACTAGGATGACCCAGCAATCTCACTTCTATGTATATATCCAAAGGGAACAAAACTATTATATCAAAGAGGTATCTGTACTCCCATGATCTTTAAAGAATTGTTCATAATAGCCAAGGTATGGAAACAACATAAATGTCCATGGGGGGATGAATGGATAAAGAAATGTATTATATATATATATATCCAATGGAATATTATTCAGCCACAAAAAAAGGAAATTCTGCCATTTGAGACAACATGGACGGACCTTAAAGGCATTATGGTGAGTGAAATAAGCCAGACAGAGAAATACAAATACAACATGGTATCATTTATACATGTAATCTAAAAGAAGAAGAAGAAGAAGTAGAAGAAGAAGAAGAAGAAGAAGAAGAAGAAGAAGAAGAAGAAGAAG
>NW_022589728.1:1413328-1525004 GCF_004348235.1 Phoca vitulina | reverse complement strand
AGAAGAAGAAGAAGAAGAAGAAGAAGAAGAAGAAGAAGAAGAAGAAGAAGAAGAAGAAAGAAAGAAAGAAAAAGAAAAAAATCAAATTCGTAGAAATAGAGAGTAGAAAAGTAACTGGGGGGTGTGGAAAATAGGGAGAGGTTGGTAAAAGGGTACAAAGTTTCAGTAATCAGTAAGTTTTGAAGATCTAACATGTAGCCTGGTGACTGTAGTTGATAACATTATATTGTATAATTAAAATTTGCTGAGAGTAGAATTTAAATGTTCTCACCAAAAAGGAGGAGAAGCGTAAATATGTGAAGTGACTGATGTTTTAATTAACTTTATGAAGGGGATCATCTCACAATATGCATGTATATCAAATCACCATGTTGTACACTTTATCTGACAGTTTTGTCAATTATTCCTCAGTAAAGCTAAAAAAAAAAAAAGAAGCACCCTTTTATATTTCTTAGGTAAACCCTACTGTGCAAGTGATCATAGCAAATAAAAGGAGATAAAGCATTTATAGTGTCTCACTGGGCAACAGACATAGGTCTAAATGTTTTACATGTATTAATTAATTTACTTTATCCTCACAGCCTGAGGAGGTTTGGTGTTGTCAATCCATTTATAGAGTATGAAACAAGGACTTCCTATACTTCTCCATGCAGTGGCATCCTGTAGTGTCAGAGATCACAATGAAGCAAGTTAGTCTGAGTGCAGACTTCACAAAGAAAGCCCACGTTCTTGGGCGCCTGGGTGGCTCAGTTGGTTAAGCGACTGCCTTCGGCTCAGGTCATGATCCTGGAGTCCCTGGATCGAGTCCCGCATCGGGCTCCCTGCTCGGCGGGGAGTCTGCTTCTCCCTCTGACCCTCCCCCTCTCATGTGCTTGCTCTCTCTCATTCTCTCTCTCTCAAATAAATAAATAAAAAATCTTTAAAAAAAAAAAAAAAAAAAAAAGAAAGCCCACGTTCTTACAAGAGAGTTACCAGGCCTTTAATGTGGAACGTGTCTCCTTCGAACTCACACTGGACCTTCATTTCAGATGCCCCTAATGGGAAACTTGGCATTTCTCCATCAGTCTTCACAAAACCAGTTTGTGTGTTGTGTTTTTGAAAGCAAAGTAGAAGCACGATGAGTTTTTATTATTGTATGTATATGTGTCCTGTGTAATAATTTTTCAGTTGTGGACTACTGGTAGAATCCAACAACCCAGCTTGTGGCTTATACATTAAGCTAACTGCAAGAGAGCAGGGATATTTAAGAGAGAGAGACAGTTTTTTTCCTGGCAAAGCTTCTTGTTTGTATATGAGGAAGTTACTCATGCTTCAAATATTTAAAATTTAATATTTAATTAAAAGTTACTATTTGGGCAATTCTAGGGACAGAAAATCAAACACATTCAGAAACTCTCCAATAATTATATGTGTGATCTTATTTTAAGTACAAGGTGTTGGTGTTATTCTTATAATTTTCCCTGAACATTCCTTGTGTTTGACCAATGAGAGAAGCGGAAAGAGCTCTGGACATAGAATGGGCTGACTCAGGTCTATCCTGACCTTACCCCGAGTGTGCATTGGGAGGAAGCATCTGAACTTCTTGGGACTGTTGCCCATTGGTCAAATGGTAGGGTAGGTGAGCCAAAGTAATGTTCTTCTACCTGTAGAGCTCTTGCCATAGACAACTAAAAGGTTGGATATCAGAGCACTTTATGTCCTGGTTTTATTCCTCCACTTCCAGTTCACCTTTGTTAAAGGCAAACAGTCTTCCCCATGGGAAATACAAGGTTAACAATGATGCAAAAGAAGAAAGTTAAACCTCAATGGCCTAGAGATCTGCAACCTCACATCCCCCAAAGTTCTGCAATATCCCCAAGCCTAAAAGATGGCCACCAGATCTAAATAAGCTTGCTAACTGCAGACACACACAACATACCCCTGTCCTGTGTGGGTCATAGACATTGGCGACAGGCCAGGGGCATGTCTGCATCTTTCGGGAGAGTGAGAAGGAAGTCTGAAGGCACAGCCACAAGGCCCCTGGCCCTCGGGGCAGAGTGAGAGGCGTTTACTACATGGAAAAGCAGGGAAACAAGTTGATTTTATAGCAAGCTCCACATTCCACACCATCTCCATCCAAAACACAGTACAGTAAAATTGATGTAGATAATGACAACGTGGGATGGAAGGAAACTGATGAATTATGTCCTGGAAACTTTGCTTAAGAAGGCAGGAAATTAGATAGTATATTTCAAAAAGATTGTCAACAAAAAAGTATTCAAATGTAAATTTTGTTATATAAAGCATTAAATTCTCCACCATCCAAAGAAGTCACTTTCCTAGAAGAGTTTATTTATGATGATTCTGGATAATAGGCATTTTGGGGACCACCTCTTCATTTTTTGTATGAGGAGAAATAACTCTGAATAAATTCTAAGTATGATTTTTCCATGTCCCTCAAAATTTACTTGTCATTCCTCAGATTTTTCAAAGTGGATTTAGGTTCCCAAAAATAGGCTAGAGTCAACATTTATTGAATGTCTACCATGTGCCTGGTCTGTGCTAAACTTTTTATAAGAATTGTCTCAGCCCTCAGAGCTACACCATGGTGGGGGGTTGGGGGTATCGGTATTGTTTCCAGGTGATTCATGAACAAACTGAGGCTTGCACATGTTAATTAAGTGATCCAAAACCAAACAAGGACCATGACAGGATCCAAAGCCATGTCCATCTGGCTCCAGAGCCAAGTATTCAACTGCTAGGGGGAGGTGTGGAAGACGGGAAAGCAAAGCACAGGGCTTATATATCTGGTAAAAGAATTGGCTCTGATGAGAAAGGCAAGTTGGCTACATTACTAAATCCCAAGCCATTTTTCTTCAAATGGTATTTAGACATCTATTTAAGGCAGTGTTAACAGCAGTCATTGTAACCTGAGTCTGATTCTAACAAAAAGCTCCCTTCAGTAAAGAAAAGCATTTTGCAGAAGAGGAGACTCCTCTCATTGGGTCCTAAAATCAGAAAATAGACAGCTAGAAGAAGCAAGAAGAACTCCTTCTAAGCCATAATCTGGTTTATTTCACTTCAGGTCTCCTAATAAGTCAGATGGAGAGCCCATGAATGCCCCGACAAACCAGCAGTTTCACCAGGCAGAATCCAGGCCCTGAGTTTCCATGGGAGGAGACTGTGGCAATTCTCTTGGCAGACAGAAGTCACCACATCAATGAGGAATGCTCAAACTCAGCTTGTAGCCCAGAGACGTCAGGTTGGAGAAGTCTCAGTGTTCAGGTCGGGTGTCTCCCAGAGGTCTTGGTGGCGGGCTTTGGCAAGCTTGGGCATCAACCACTGCGGATGAGTCCATGGACATTCCCGGGAGCAGTGCGCTCTCAGGAGGGGAGAAAACACAGAAGTCATGGGTGCTGCCAGGAGCATAAACCACTTTTATCAAACCTCTGCAAACACCACTCCATAGCAGTCTGGAACTCCCCTACAAATGTGTAATTCTCAGCCTGAGAAGTTGTTCCCGTAGGAATTTAAGTCTGGCTCTCAGCTACTTGTAGTTTCTGCTTGTTTCTGAAAAGGAGGGAGAAAAAGACAGGGAAGGAAAGATGCCTGGGTGGCTCAGTCAGTTAAGCGTCTTACTCTTGATTTCGGCTCAGGTCATGATCTCAGGTCATGAGTTCGAGCCCGACATTCCGGTCTGTGCTGGATATAGACCCTGCTTAAGATTCTCTCTCTCCCTCTCCCTCTGCCCTTCATCCAAGCACCACCCACCCACCCACCACTCGTGCGCTCTCTCTATCCCTCTCTAAAAAAAAAAAAAAAAAAAAGCCAGGGAAGGAGTTGAAAGAGAGGCATTGCATGGCCTCTTTTCTTTAGTTCCTTATCCCATGAAACTCATTATTTCACTGCTAAACTAATGATGATCCAGCCAGAAAGTCCCAGGGAGGCATCAGAGGGAGCCCACAGCACCCTCGGGGGCCCCCAGACCCAGGTCCTCCATCTGTCTCCAAGGCATGCGCAGAGACAGCCCACCCACTAAGATTTATGAGGCTTACTTGGACTGAGGGGCCTGAGCAACACCACTGGAGTTAAATGGAGGTAAAGGCAGAAGTGAATTGAATACACTTTGTAGTCGCAGCACCCTCGGGCAACATCGAAGCCAAGGATGCCCAAGCACTGTCCAGGAGATAAAGGGCTTGCCTGGAGCTCTATGCCAGAGCCACTAGCATTGAACTGTTCACAAAGAAGCTGGGATGGCTTTCCGACACCACCTGGCTTCAGGCAGAGAAGATCTGAGTGGAGACAAGAGCACCAGCCTCTCAGACTTCTGGTGTAGTGCTGTTCCCGCTAACCCCATACTATATTTGGTGGGGAGGTTTTCCTTCTGCAACACATCAGTAGTACTTTGATGTCTGGGGTTGCATGAGTGCTTGGGCAATACTCAGTCATTTTCCCCTAGACTAGTGTCTTTCTAATGTTGGGAAACCCACATTGATATAGCCTCAGAGTCTTCTCTGGCCAAAATGGAGCCAAGTCCAGAAAGGTATTCATCTTACAAGAAATGGCTGAGTGTTGTTCTAGCACATAGGATGTCATCCCTTCTCACTATAGATTTATTCATATTTATCCTTATAATCTAATATAACCTTCCCTACTGACTGAAAAATTTTGAGCTGACCCAACAAATTCTCAACTATTTTTCACCAATCCAAAAAGAAAAACATTAGAACGTTGAATAGACATACTAAGATTTTGATTCAGTATTTTTTTAAGAAGTTCTAACGTTGATAATTTTTTAGCTGTCTGAAAAGGGAAACTGGTGTACTGGTAGAGAAAACACTTCTCTTCTCCAGAAATGATCAACAAAAAGCTGGCTTACTTTGCTACAGAGAAAATGAATCCTTTAATTCCATTAGTCTCCCTCACCTTCCATTTAGAGAAAAGTATGGAGTCTCTAACACCCTGCCCAGGATAAGGACCAGATAAACACAGAGAGGGAGTTGTGGATCCAGCCTCTGGGAGCTCAGGCTAGAGGAGGAACTGGCAAAATAACTCTTAGATTTCTTTCCATTTAAAATTCCAGGGGTGCCTGGGTGGCTCAATCATTAAGCATCTGCCTTTGGCTCAGATCATGATCCCAGGGTCCTGGGATCGAGCCCTGCATCAGGCTCCCTGTTCAGCAGGAAGCCTGCTTCTCCCTCTTCCACTCCCCCTGCTTGTGTTCCCTCTCTCTGTCAAATAAATACATAAAATCTTTTAAAAAAATAAAATAAATTAAAAAAAATAAAATTCCATTGTTTCCCAATTAATGATACTGATAATAAACATGTCTATCTCACTATCTGATATTCCTCCAAGGGTAACATCAAGTTACTGATGCCACATTTCCTTCTGTCCTTCTGTTAGCCTGAATCTGTTCTGGGTTTTCTAGTAAAAGGTAACTGGGGTGCCCAAGAGAATATCTAGATGTAAACCAGGGTTGCCTGCCCCTTAAAATCTCCACAAGATTGATTGGTATCTAACTCTGTGTTTTGTGCATGGCTGACGGCTTCAGTAAGATTTTAGAGAATCCTTTCCCAGAGACTGGTTGCTTATATTCTTCTGCCCTCTGGCTCCAGTGAGTGTGAACTATTTAGTGACCGCCTTACTGTGGGGCTCGGTCCTTTTCTTTAATTAGTGCCTGTCAGACAAAAACCAAAGATATATCTAGATGAGGAGGGGCAGAAGTCATATTGCATGAGGGTCGATACTGTAAAGCTCTACCTTGGAGACTCCTGTTGTTGAAGGCCCACAGCACACGTGCACCCTGGTTATGGTCCCTCTGCCTGCATCGGCCCTTCTCCCTTTGCCATCTGGCAAATCTTGCTCATGCCCAGCAGTGAAAAGCAGTTTGGTTATCTCATGTCACCTTTGCTCAACAGCTATTCCTTCATCAGATATTTAGTGAGTACTTATTTAGTGGGTACTTATTCTGGGCAGGCATTGCTCTGTGTTCTGGGGTTTCAGCCGGAACCATGTGCTCACCCCTCCTGGCACTTTGTCTTCCAGCGATGGGAGACAAGCAGCAAACAAGCAGACAGCATATCAGATAGCCATGAAGGCAGAGCAGGGAAGTGAAACAGAGGAGGCTCATAGGGGTTGCCAGGACTGAGGGTTGCTATTTTGTTTCAGGTGGTCCTGGAAGTCTGTGCTGATAAGAGGACATCTGAGCAGAGACCAGAAAGAACACAGCTATCTGGAGGAAGAACATTCCAGATGGAAGGAATAGCATGTGCAAAACACTGGGACAGGAACAGCAGCCAGAGGAAGAGACAGTGTGGTTCAGCAGAAGAAGGGAAGAAGAAAGTGATAGAAGATGAGGTCAAAAAGGTCAGGTCATGCAAGTCGTACAGGTCAAGCAAAGACTTCAACTGTGCTCAGTGTTGACAGCTGGCCACTCCTAGTGACTTAATCTAATTTCTGCTTTAAGAGCCTACTCTGGATACCTGCAGAAAATAGCCCAAGGGAGCTATGGAGGAGGCGGAGACCAGGCTGGTGGCCTCATGGGGCCCGGTGAGAGACGAGGATGGCTCAGGCACCCAGGCAGAGTGGGAAGCAGTGAGAAGGCACTGGTTTCTGGACGTCTCTTGAATGTGCGACGAACTGGATGTGTGGCGTGAGAGGGAGAGATGAGTCATGCATGACTTCAGCATTGGGCAGCCACAGCCTCACCCTCCTCCCCCAGGAGGCTTATCAAGGTAGCTGTCCAAACAAGGACAGTTGTCTCTGTAGGAGGAGTTTGGAGAAGAGCAGCTCCTGTAACGAGTGTCCCACCCACTATATATCCATGGGCTCCTTTCTCCTCTCCCTGAGGAGGTGGAGGGGGTTGAACCGTCCTCTGGCAGGAAGACAGTCAAAGGGAACTTTTCCTAGAATTGTGAGTAACAGAACACTGCTAAAAATGAGGCTTGACTTTACAGGGCACATACTGGAAATGAAGGCTATTAATAGGTTCCTGCAGGACTGCTGCCACGCTGAAAATGGCCACGCAAGGCAGCGTTCGCAGGAGGTGAGAAAGCCCCAGGGTCCCTAAGCAAGGCAGGAAAAGAAAGCCATTTCATAGATGTGCCTTTGGAATGCAAAAAAAGGTCAGCAATCACTTCCCACCACCCCTATTGATGGCCAAACAGAGCTGAGAGCTAGTGTGTGACAATTTGACCTAAACAGAAAACTGAAAGCTATGGAAGAAGCCAAGGGAAAAAAAAAAATCCACTATGGTTTATCAGAGATGGTGAAAAGTAATTAATTCTTAAAGGACCAACAGGACACATACCCCTGAACCTTAAATCTAGTACAATTGTTCATTTAAATTAGAAACTGGTAACCAGTCAACCTCACCCTAATAGGGGGTTGTGACCTCGACGTTCCAGGCTCAAATCCTGGACAAGGAGCAAAGATGCTGAGTTAGATGCTTTCTGGTCCAGTTCTGTCTTTGCACAAATAAATAACGTAACGGGTGCTTCGGTTCCCTTCAACAACATTTGCTGACACCTAGTATGCGCAAGGCACTGGATGAGCCATGCTCACGTGGGACTGCATCTGTGAACCCAATGTGCTATTGGGACAAAGAGAAAATCATGCAGCAGGAATGAAAGTGGTTGAAAAACAGCCCATTTCTCTCAAGTAGCAAAGTGAAAAAACAAAACAAAACAAAACAAAACTGAATTCCCATTGTGTGCCTTTTTTTCTAGTCAGTGCCCTGAAAAACTACAGATACCCAATGAAACTGCCTCAGTCAAGTAAAGAGAGCACAGCTTTGTAATCTTAAAGATCTTATTTTGAACTCAAATATACCTGCTGCTAGCTGACCTTTGAGAAACTGACCTAATGGTTTTGAGCCTCAGTTTCCTCATCAGTGAAACGGGCATAAATTACTTATGCCACAGAGTTGTGGGAATCAAATGAGCTAACACGCAAAGTGACTGGCCCCAGTGCATTGCTGCAAATGTTAGTTTGCCTTCCCGGTTGCTAATGGAAGAGGAAAACAAAGAAGTTAAGCCAAGGGAACTTACATAGCCTGGGAATCCAGAAGGAAACCGTTGCAGTAGGCATATTTTCCAAATTGTGTCACTGAACACTGATCACATACTGAGTATAGTTGCAAGAAATGGCGCTCCACTTCTCTGTCCCCTACCAGAGTGTCCTCTGTGCCAATGCAGTACTGTAGCAATTCTGTTCAGCATTTGTCCAGTTTGCGAATGAACATAAATTGCCTTTTGCTTTTTTTTCCTTAATCTTGTCAATTTGTCATGTTTTCTTCAGAATGTAGAGGACCCCTGAGCTAGCTGGAAGGCATTCTTTGGATGCCAAGACTCAGGAAATCCCATGAGGTGGTTTGTCTCCTTCATCTGCCTCTCGATTTCACCTGTGTGTCACACAAAACCAGAAACCCCTCAACTAGAAACCGAGTCTATGACTGAATCAACATTTCTTTTTTTTTTTTTTTTTTTTTTTACCTCTTGGAAGAGATTTGGGAGGAATCTAAGTATCACTGTAAAATGCACAAAATCCCAAACCCACTGAGCGAGCAACAGATGATGGAAATTGTTCCACATCCTGTCAGGAGAAAATGAACAGGACTGGGAGGAAGAATGTGCAGCATGGTGCGAAAGCTCGGTTTTGATTCCTGATGCTGAACATCTGCCACATTTTTGTATGGAGCTACCAGCTCAAGCAGACAGCGAGGACCCTACGTTCAGAAGACTCCAAGTGCAAACTGGAGCTGTCCCTCTCGGCAGCTGTGGGAACGTGGACAGGAAGCAAGGGACCCTGGAAGAGACAGTGTAGGAGTACATCCTGTGGGGATAGATAAAAAGTAACGGCCAGGCTGTGGGAAACTCTTCCGAGCAAACACGTGAGCTCCAGAATTTCCTGAGCCAAAGATCTGACTCCAGTTATTTGTTGTATCTGTTTATTTGTTTTCCAAGTTATTCTGCATAATTCTGACAAAGTGAAAGAAGATACAAATCTAAAACACGTACGATTGTGTTTTTTAAGCTTTTGCTCACAGAGCACTCACACGATACTGGGCAGAGGGGTGCCAGTCTGAATTCAGGATTTGCCACCAGGGCCAGTGGGCTGCAGGCAGTGGCGGGAGGCAAGGGGTGTCTGGCAGGCCCCTCCGGATGGCAGAGGAAGCTGGTCAGCCGCATTCCCGCGGGTCCAGGGGGTGCCTTTCCTACTGCATCAGCCTACTCTGGGCCAGTGAAGAAGCGTTCTCTCAGAATCACACAGCCAGGAAGCAATTTATCATCATCAGGCGCCTTATCAGAGTCTGGCATTCTTCAGAATTTCCAAGAAAACTGCTTCATAATTTTTACCAAGACTTATAATTCATCCATCTAATCTTGCATATTAGAATTTTAAGCAATAAAGTACATGTTGGGTAAAATTATGTTTCTAGTGCCTTTTAGAGGCAGAGACTTAACTTTTTAATCCTTTTAAGATAATAGCCCAATGGGTTTGTTCGGACACACCTTTTCAGAGGCTGCGACACAGATTTGAGTAAGGGGCTTCTGCATAGTGGCAGATGCATCTTGCCCCCAGCAGGTGTATTGTCCAGCCCCCACATGGGCTTGACCAGCCCACTGTCCACATGGTCTGCACTTCCCCTGAGTGTCTCCTCCATGCCCCTTTGGAACCTGTCCCTGGCGTGTCAGATCTCACTTTCCGGTCATGTTTCCTGTTACCTCAAAGTCTGCTTTATGGAGTACCTGGCTCTGTGTTTGCAAACAGTGAGTATTCATGAAACGCTCCACTGAATTGAGTTGAATTAAATTGACCCTTCATGGGTTCACAGATTCCCTATTATCTGCCTCTTTCCCATCAAGCAGCCCTCCACCCTCATGACCTTCTCCCTGAGGTCTCCTCTGTATCCAGCTCCTCAGGAGACCAATTGTCCAGGAGCCCTCCTGCAAGGCCACAGCTGCTTCTTCAGTTCAGGCCCTGCCTCCAAGACACCACACTCACCGAGTGTGCTCTTTACTAATGTAAGTTTTATTTCCATCTGATCTATGTATTGCAAAGAGTTTTTATTTTTCCTTAAGGAAATGCTCCCTTACTCCCACCTCTTCATTGTACCCTTCTCTTCAAACCTTTTCTTCAATGCCTTTGTGCCCTGGGAGGACAAGACAGGGCCAGCCCTCCTGGCCGAGGCCCCGCTGTGGACTTGGAAGCCAGCCCTGCACCAGTGCACCAGGGCCCCTCGCAGTGTGGTCTTTCTCCACTCCTTTCCAGCAAATGCAGCCAGAATGTCTGTCCTGGCTCTGCCTGCATCCAACTCTTTCCTGTGTGTTTACAAATTTGCCTTCTACTCTGGGCTATCATAGGCTAAAGCAGTCCACCTGACAAACCACCACGCCCTTGGGTTTTACTGGGTGAACGTGGATATCCACCTGCGTGATGGTAAAGGAAAAGAGACAGAGCAGGAAGATGTTCCCACCAACACAGAAGAATCACAAAGAAGAAGAATTAAAAATACCCTGGGATTCGGTGCTGCACATCTCAAAGCATCTTCTGATTTCCCAAAGCTGATGGAAATATTCTGAAGGTATTAATAGAATGCAGATGTTAAAGAATGCCACTTAGAATTCTGCTGAACAAATGACCCTATTGGGAGGTCGTTTCCAGTCTCCAGGGACATTCCACAGAGGGCCCAGCTGATTGTCTCATATTGAAACAACATGTCCAAGACACATTCCAGCTAGAAGAAAGCGGAACAGGGCTACTCTGACCAAATATAAATCATAAGGCAAAAGGGCAACTTCACTGCCTCGGTTCTCCCTCCCTCCTTCCCTGATTCACCCTCCCGCCCCCTCCCACCCCCCAAGGAAAACAGAGCGTTGAGTAAGAGCCTGCCAAGCCAAGCTGACTCAGGCGCCAGCCGGCGGCCCAGCGAGGCACAGATGGCGGCCGTTTGGGAAGCTCACAGCTTTCGGCGCTGTGGCCCTGATGTTTTTACTTCACTGCAATTTGTTTCTGATCTTCAGTCAAATCCTTACAACGCTGGGATCCCCTGGAGAGTTTATACTTTGACCTTATGACAACGCCAGAGGCCAAGGAACAACTAGATAAGAGAGAAATTCTATTGGTGAGAGGTGGATGGTCGGAGGATGAGGTGGGGTCTTATTACTAAAGTAAATGTGTTATTTGGGAAATTATATCCCATCCAATAAAAAGAACGCAGTGTCTTTAAAGAGACAAGTTGCCAAAATGGAAAGAAAGTCTTCTTTCAAAAACTGCCAGACCTGGCGATCCTCGGTTACTGTGTGTTCAAAAAAGGACACAAATTAGCAGAGGCTGGGGCCGAAGACCTTCCACAGGGGCCAGACAGGGCCTTTCATAGCTCGGTTTGGCTACGGAGATGTGGGCGAGCAGGGGAGGGTCCCTGTCTAACCCCTACCTGCCCCCACCCCTGAGGGCAGAAGCTGCGGTCCAATTCCAGATTCCAGATTCCCCGACCACCGGGGTTGCTGGTGGGTGGCAGGAGGACAACAAGCAGAGCAGGAGCGCTGTTTGTTCTCACTCCTGGATGTGGCACAAGCTCTCAGGGAAGCAGGACACAGGCTATGGCTGAATACCACCACCTGACATGCCACCAGAAAGTAGGATCAGTGGCACCAAAGCCTCCCCCCCTTCCTCCCAGACCCACGGAACAGAGGTTCATGTGTCCCTGGGGATTTGCCCAGAGACACAAACTCAAGAACAAATGCACCCAGGAAAGTTCAGTCAACACCCAGCCTGGAAACAGAAACATCGCAACAGAATCACTCAAACCAGGAGCCCCTCAGAGCTCAGAGCAGGGCGCACGGCCTCCTGTCTCCAGGCCCCCGTTATCCTCCCGCCCTCCTGCCCCTCCTGCATGTGTACATGCAACACGGAGGCGGTGAACAGAGACCAGGGCTCCCAGATGGGGCACTTGCTTGATTCAAATCTTGGCTTCCTCTTAACTCTCTTTATCTTCCTTCCAAAGACAGTCCCTGTTTGGGGCTCGGTCCAGATCTGAAGTCAGGGGCCAGAGTGACATCAGCATGCACTGATGGAGAGCGGCTGATGTTTGGTGTGCACGCGGTTTGCTGGGAGAACCGGCCTATCTCTCACGAAGACTTCCGTGGAGGAGGGCCCCAGAGGGCTGTGGGCTGTTCAATATAAATCACCCCAGCCCAGGAGAAAACAGCACAGAGCATGACAGATATAAAATTGTTCTCACCCACTCAGAGGCATATTAGCAAACACAGAGAGGAAGGCCAGCTAAAGAGGCTAGTTTTCAAAAGAAATTCCAAGTTGAAAAGAAATAGCCAAAATTATTTTTTCCCCTGAGAGTTTATCAGAAAGCAAGATTATTATTACCCGAAGCAGCTGAATGTTTGGGCTTCCTCAGAAAATAAAACATTCCTTTGAGAGAGGACGCCTACTGACTCTCTCCCACCCGGGAATCCTGCTTTGAAGTGCCAACAGGGGCTGGGGTCTGTCCATGGTTCCCTCCCAGCTGAGTGTGGAGGAGAGGCTCCGGCTCTGTCTGCAGAGTCCTCAGGGAGTACAGGGTATTAAAAGACCTGAGGAGAAAAATCTATGCAAGTTTGAGGGCCAAGGCAAGCTGGGCAGTGAAAACATAATCTAGACTGAGATCTGAATGAATTACCCAGGTGACTAGGAAAAGGAACAGTCGTTTTAGACAAAGGGAAGCACCAGTCATTTGGGGCGGAGAGGGGGGGGCTCTAATGGGGGGAGGGGAGGTTGGAGGATGCTGTGGAGGTAAGTCTGTAGAAGCAAACAGCGACCAGACCACAAACTGTTAACCCAGATGGTTAAACCGTATTAAGGTGTAGACTTTTTTTTATTTTTTTGTAATCGTAAAATACATGTAACATAAATTTTACCATTTTAACCATTTTAAGTGTACAGTTCATTGGTGTTAAGTATGTTCATATTGTTGCATTTCCAGGAGTCTTTTCATATTGCAAAACTGAAATTCAGTCCCCATTAAATAACATCACTCCATTCCCTCTCCTCCCAACCCTGGCAATCACTAGTCTACTTTCTCTCTCTGTGATTTCAACTACTCTAAGTGCCTCATATAAGTGGAATCACAGAGTATTAGATTCTTTGTGTCTGGATTATTTCACTTTTTTTTTAAAGATTTTATTTATTTATTTGAGAGAGAGAATGAGATAGAGAGAGAATGAGAGGGGGAGGGTCAGAGGGAGAAGCAGACTCCCTGCTGAGCAGGGAGCCCGATGCGGGACTCGATCCCGGGACTCCAGGATCATGACCTGAGCCCAAGGCAGTTGCTTAACCGACTGAGCCACCCAGGCACCCTGGCTTATTTCACTTTGCATAGGGTCCTCAAGATTCATCCATGTTGTCAATATCGCTCGGCATCAGGGAAATCCAAATCAAAGCCTTAATGAGATACCACCTCACACCAGTCAGAATGGCTAAAATTAACAAGTCAGGAAATGACAGATGTTGGCGGGGATGCGGAGAAAGGGGAACCCTCCTACACTGTTGGTGGGAATGCAAGCTGGTGCAGCCACTCTGGAAAACAGTATGGAGGTTCCTCAAAAACTTGAAAATAGAGCTACCATATGATCCAGCAATTGCACTACTGGGTACTTACCCCAAAGATACAAAAGTAGGGACCCGAAAGGCTACGTGCACCCCGATGTTTATAGCAGCAATGTCCACAATAGCCAAACAGTGGAAAGAGCCAAGATGTCCATCAACAGATGAATGGATAAAGAAGATGTGGTATATATATACAATGGAATATTATGCAGCCATCAAAAGGAATGAGATCTTGCCATTTGCAACGACATGGATGGAACTGGAGGGTATTATGCTGAGCGAAATAAGTCAATCAGAGAAAGACATGTATCATATGACCTCACTGATATGAGGAATTCTTAATCTCAGGAAACAAACTGAGGGTTGCTGGAGTGGGGGGTGGGGTGGGAGGGATGGGGTGACTGGGTGATGGACACTGGGGAGGGTATGTGTTCTGGTAAGCGCTGTGAATTGTGCAAGACTGTTGAATCTCAGATCTGGACCTCTGAAACAAATAATGCAATATATGTTAAGAAAGAAAAAAAGAAGAAGAAGAATGTAGCAGGAGGGGAAGAATGAAGGGGGGGAAATCGGAGGGGGAGAAGAGCCATGAGAGACAATGGACTCTGAAAAACAAACTGAGGGTCCTAGAGGGGAGGGGGTTGGGAGGATGGGTTAGCCTGTTGATGGGTATTGAGGAGGGCACGTTCTGCATGGAGCACTGGGTGTTATGCACAAACAATGAATCATGGAACACTATACCTAAAACTAATGATGTAATGTATGGGGATTAACATAACAATAAAAAATTAAAAAAAAAAAAAAGATTCATCCATGTTGTGGCATATGTCCTTCCTTTTTAAGGCTGAATAATATTCCATTGTATGTATATACCACATTTTGATTATCCATTCATCTGTCTATGGACACATGAGTTGCTTCAATGTTTTAACTATCATGAATATGCTGTTACAAACATGGGTATACAAATATCTCTTCTGGACTCTGTTTTCAAGTCTCTTGGGTGTATACCCAGAAGTGGAATTGCCAGATCATATGGTAAGTCCATTTTTAACTTTTTAAGGAACTTCCATACTTTTTCCACAGCAGCTGCATCATTTTACGTTCTCACCAACAATGAACAAGGGTTCCAATTTCTCCACATCCTCCCCAACACCTGTTATAAGGATTAGACTTCTCAAGAGAAAAGCCTTGAAGGATTTTTTTAAATATCCAATGCAGAGGGTTGAGTTAATCATATTCCTCAGTTCTTGGTACATTATCATCATTAACCCACGTAAGTCCCCTGTAGCTATAATTATTAAATTTCACTGTATCCCATACCCCACCTTATCCCCTTCCCCTTCAAAGGCAATGTCTTTACAATGTCTTTGTATTTGAATGTGTTTTTTTTTTTAATGTGTTCTTACAAAGTGTATTTTGTGTTTTTATGTACATGTATTCTCTATTTCTGTAAATGGATGGTGTAATTTATCTTATTAAATGTCCTGGGTTTTTGGTTGTTTTTTTGTTTGTTTGTTTTGTTTTTTAGCCAAGTGCTATGTTTTTCAGATAGTCCATGTCACTGTGGGCACAGGGGCCCATTGCTTCTAACCAGCACACATTTTCTGTGGCCCACGTGCACTGCTCCAAGTTGCCCCAAACTCCTGCTCTCCACACCACTCTGCAGTGAACATCTGCAGACCCATCACCACAAGGACCCACCTGGAGATTCCCACAGAGTTATTGCTGGTCACAGAGTGGTCCAATACTTGATTTGATTCAAGGGATCGAGTTCTGTCCAAAATGGCTATCCCATTTGCATGCCCACCACCAGGGCATGAGGGCTCCCACAAGGAGGAAGCTGTGGTGAGAAATCATGCTTGCAAACCAGATTAGAATTCAGACTTCAGTGTCTAAAGAGTGGAGCCATGGGGGCACTTGGGTGGCTCAGTCGGTTAAGCCTCTGCCTTTGGTTCAGGTCATGATCCCAGGGTCCTGCTCAGCAGGGAATCTGCTTCTCCCTCTCCCACTCCCTCTGTGCTCTCTCTCCCTCTCTTGCTCTCTCTCAAATAAATAAATAGAATCTTTAAAAAAAATTTAAAAATTTAAAAAAAGAGTGGAGTCATGGAGGGATGTTAGCAAACTCCTTAAACAAAACAAATAACCCCACCTTTCATGTTTTAAATAATTCTTAGGCAATACCTTTTTGTCACTCTCTTATCCCAGACAGTGCTGATAACTGGGCTTGACCACAAGAGGTCAACCTCAGAGATGAAGTTCTCTGTCCCATGCTCCCCACACCCTTCACTAACACTTGGCAGCTTGTGCAACTTTTTTAAAATGTATGTCAAAAGCAATTTGCTAATAAGAAACCATAGAAGAGCCAAGGATTAGGGGATTTCAGTCACACTCGTGTGAGAACTCAGTCTGTTATTGTAACCTGTACTCACATAAGTAAGTGTCTGCCTAAAGCTGTGGGATGTGCGGAGAACTGAAGAGAGGATGAAAAGTGTAGTCAGTGAAGAGAGTGCGGGAGAGTTCTGGAAGGGGGTAAGTAGATGCTGCTATCAGAGCCATTATAAAACAGGAGGTCAGAGGGCGATCCTCCTTGGGCTCCCCCTCCATCTATCATCAACATCATAAAAAAGGTACTTTGCAGTGTGGAGGACATAGTCACCAGAGTTGCCCAAGAGAGGGACCCTCATGGGCCATATAGCATAAGGACTAAGAATAAATAGATGATATGTACACTAGAAATTAAAACTCTGGGTTCTTTATGTACACACTTGGCTCTTTAAACCTCAGTTTCTTGCTCTATAAAATGGTGATAATAAAAAAAATCTCTTTCTCCTTGTTCTGAAGATTCATTAGTACTTTGTGCCAGGCACTGCTCTAAGTGTAAGGAGCAAGTCAGACACAATTTCTATCATCAGGAAGCTTACACCCTAGTAGGGAGAGATGGGGATAAATATATTTTATTGCCCCACCACCACCCCAAACCACAGATACAGTAATCCAGATGTTAGCTGGGAATTTCTATCTCCTCAAGAGCTAGATAATATTATATTCTACATCTACCCTCAACACTGTGGGAAAAAGAATAGTGATCTCCCCAAATTTTCTGCAAACAAGTTTCCAAGGAATTTACTTCTCAGGGTCATCTCTGTCTCCTATTTTCTGTCTGCTTCGAATTTTTGTTCTATACATATTATATCAGCCAAATCTTTCCTTGACTTATACATGTGTGTACACCACACACACACACACACACACAGTGACAAGGTTTTACTGAGGATTATGGAGCTATGGGTGAAGGCTTACAGAAAATCAATACAGAATTTTAACATTTACTTTTGGTTACTAGTTTTTGCTATCTCCTTTTGCCATTGGACCATGTTGCTCAGTCCCCCTCTCTGCCCGCCTTGTCCTTTCCTCTCTGTTCTTCTTAGCACCCAAAACCAAACACCATCTCCCATCACTCTAATGGAACAATTCCCATCAGGCTCCCCAGTGATCCCCCAGTGCTGGGCTCAGTGGATGGTGGTTCTGTCCTCATCTCCCTTTGACCTCCCCAAAGCTTTGACACTCATCACCACGCCTTCCTTCTTCAAATGCACTCTTCTCTTGGCTTTGTATCCCTCCTCCCTCTCTGCCACCCCCTTTGAAGCTCACCCTCCTCCCCCTGCACATTAAATGTGGGATCTCTTCAGGGATTGGACTTAGGCCCACTTTTTCCTCACTCTATGTACCTAGGGTAAACAAACTTTTTCTATTAAGGGTCAGAGAGTTAATATTATACGCTTTTGTGGGCTATAGGGTCTTTGTTGTGACTCCTCAACTCTGCCAGTGTAGTATAAAAGCAGCTGTAGATGGCATTTAAATGCACAAGCACTACCATGCCCCAATAAAACTTTATTTACAGAAGCAGGTGGCCAGCTGGTTTGGCCTGTGGCTGTCATTTGGCAACCCCCACACTCTACTCTCTCTTAAGTCAACAGATCCATTATCAAGTTTTCAAATATATGGTTTGCACCCGGGGTTTCTCCTCTGAGTTCCAGACCCACTCTTGCCTCATTGGATAAACAAAATGCACCCCAGTCCACCATTCCCACATGGATGTCACGGCCTCCCAACTGTCTGCTTGTCCCCTTCTGTTGTCATCTCAGAAACACATGGCCAACCAGTTAGGCAATCCAGACACCTGGGAGTCATTCTGGACTCTGCCTGCACCCTTAAGCTTAAATCCAGAATGAAGTATGCTGATTTTTCTTGCTAAGAATTGCTGGAGCTTTACACTCTCCTCCACCTTCACAGTGTTCCCCTAGCCCACATCCCTGCCACCTTTGCTGGGACAGCCACACCAGCCTCCCACTTGGGCTACCCACATCGACCCCCCCTCTCCAACCCACTGTCTACTGCACAGTCAACAGGATGCTTCCAAAACATAGCTGTGCCCATGTTTCCCTGCAAACGACACCATCCATCATGCTTACAATAGCCCTGAGCCTGGCCAAATGGCCCAGCAGTGTCCACCTCCCTCCCTTGCCAGCTTCACCTTAGCCCCTATTCCCCTCCTCTACCTAAAATGCTCTTTTCTCCCACCTTTATCTAATTTCTTCTCATCATCCAAAGCATTTCAGTTGAATATTATTTTTTTGATTGGGGTTGGCGAACTACCACCCACAGCCTAAGTCTATCCACCGTCCGTCTTTGTAATTAAAGTGCTACAGGACACACTCACCCTGTGCAGTTGTGCACTGTGGCAGTTATGCCAGACCACACAGCCTGCAAAGCCTCAAGTATTTACTCTGGTCCTTTACAGAGAAGTGTGTGACCCTGGTTTGCTTATTTGATAAGTCTATCTTCTACACTGGACAGCAACCCCACAGGATAGAGATTGTGTCTGCTTTTCTTCACTATAATACCTTCGTGCCCCCCACACAGTGCCTGACACTCAGCAGAAACTTGGTCAGTGTTTGTTGGATGAATGAACGAATGATCAGATATGTTGTGTTGTCAGGGCCCACTTTCCACTGGAAGTCATTTTCTGGTCATAATGCTGGCAGTCAAGAGGATAATTTTCCTTGTTTCTTTAATAATTCCATGGACTCTGGCTGTAGTAGTTGAGGCTCATTGATGACTCCTCATTCTTCTAAGAGGGAGTAGGCATAAGAATAAATAGTCTGAGTGGAGGGGGCTTATTCATCCAAGTATGGGCAAAGCAGTCATGCACAAACCAAGAATTACTTTCGCAGAACAGGCCCTCAACCACACGTTCCACATGCATCATCACAGCCTGCACAGCACAGAGATCCTGGCATGAAGGCGAAGTCATTTGAAGAAGCTCACTCACATCTGCTGGCTGCAAAGTCTCTTCTTTTCAACACACCAGCACTTCCAAATATGTGTGTTATGGAAATGATTATGAAGGAATGGGGGGTCTCTGCTCAAATGTGATTGGGAAAGCTCTGGTGGAGATTCTGCAAGAAAGAAAAAAACCTGTTCAACATTTCTGAAATGTATTTGACCTAAGGAAATACGTAGAAACCCTCTGCACAGACTTGGAGAACACACATTTTGAATAATCAGACTTGCCATTTATCACCATGTTAGAGCCAGCGCAAGCATCCCTCAACTATCTGCACAATGCCTACCACACACCTGCCGTTGCTGACCTGAAGATGAAAGGGTTTGGGGAGTGGCGGGCAGTGTCTCAGGCCTTCCTTCCTCTAAAATGCTTTCAGCAACTAAATCTCCCCCCTGCTCCATTCTCTCAGAGTAAATGATTTCAACTGCCTTAAGAGAAAACCAATCTCATTGCCTGAGCAAAGGAATTCACTCAAAATAGAAATGATGGAGAGAATCCTCTTGAGTGATTTGTGAGTTTGAAAGATGAGGGTACACACATACTAACGTGTGTGTCAGTTGAATATCAAAATACAACTCACTCTAGGTTACACCCTTGTAAGCACCCCATCCATACTCTATGTTCATAAATTATGATCAGTAAAGCAGCAACCTTCTGAGATGCTGCCAATGGTCTCATGTATGTAACCAGAGCCACCACCTACATGTGATATACTGTGTTGCTTCCTCAGTGACAAGCCTCTTGTTCATCTTTACATCACTCCCACAGCCTGGCTTAATGTTCAAAGAATGTTCATTGAATGAAATTTAAAGCCTTTCCATTTTCATCTTACAAACTTCTAGCCAATAAATGTTTCTTGGGCACCTACTATGTGCTAAACACCATTTGCGGCCAAGCCACAGGCTCACAGTCTCCGTGGGTGATAGGCAGAGATATGATGGTTCGTAGCGCACCATGATGAATATTATGTAATCATCATAAACAACAACGGTGAGTTTCCAGAAAGTTGGGGGAAGGCTTATAGAATAGACCTGGCCATTGGAGCACCTCCTTAGGGCAGCACACCCCAGAACCAGGCTGGAGGACCTGGACATGCACATCACAGGGGCCCAGGGGGCTGTGTGGGATGTGGACTGTAGGGGGTCTGGTGTGCCAGCCTGAGATGTCTGCACCTTTTCCTGTGGGTAATGGAAGCCGTGAAAGATCTTTAAGATTTTGTTTCCAAATTGATTAAATCTATGTTTAACATGAAACCTCAGTGTGGAGGAAAGATCATAAGGGACAAAGCCTCTTCTTTACTTGAAAAGGCACTGGAACAAAGCTACAGTGTTTCTGAAGTAATTTGGGGGAGTATTTTATTGGGCATCCCCCTAAAATACAGATATAGTCCACCATCTGACAAGTGATGCACATGGTGTGTGGGAAGGAGGCATCTCCTGAGATTCTCCAACCTGCTTTCACTGGGACAACACAGAAATCTGAGGACCAAAATGAACCCACTCTTTCAAAGCTTCTGGTTTCCTCCTCCATCCGGCATGCAGCTGTGGTGAAGCCTGGAGAGTTGCGCCCCGGTGCTGCAGGGAGGACGCCGGTGCCAGGCTGCACTGTCTGCTGGTGTGACCAGGGACAGGGCCTGCAGGATGCTGGACAATACTGGGAAGGAAAAGGAGGGAATCCTCGACCTTGAGCCGGAGCCGGCCACAGACCACTGAACCCTGGGTGTCTCGACTAGTTTCAAGAAGAAAAAAATTCTTGGAAGCTGACGAGGCAGCAAGTGAAAACAAAAGATTCTATCTGGTAGGAAATAGGACAAAATGGAGAGAAATTTGTTTTGTTTAGGGAGATAAAATAAGCAACAGACCACTGAACTCAGGTCAGCAGAGCATTGTAGCCTTCCCCGAGAACAGACAGCAGACGAAGAAGGAAGTGTGTTGGAGGCATGTATAAAAAGAAGCTATTTTGAGGAAAATTGTCTTAAATCTAATATGGCTTCTTTCTGCATAAAAGGCAGCATCCACGTGAACAGACTAACGAAATCCAATGTGATGAAAAATATCCAAGGAAATGCTGGGTCATATAAACCCAAAGTCAAGACTGTGGTGGGAGCTCTATAGTTTCTTTATGCAGATCCCTGTCAGAAGGAGGGGGGTCCTGAACAATGCACACTGGCCATCTTCCCTAAGTGGATTCCCTCACTGAGTCGGTGCAGTTGCCAAGCTTTCATTTGGCTTTATGTGTGCAGACCCAGGTCTGGAGGCCAAAACCACCAATCAGAGTAACCTCAACTAGAAGAGCAGCCGGACTCAGAAGACCTCAGTCATTCCCCACTCAGCCTTGGGTCAGCCCAACAGATGCAGTGATATTGTGTTTGAAAAAACAAAATACTTTGGGGCAGTAGTATTTTCCATATGCTTTGGAGTCACTGTTCATACAAAAGCATTTTTGCTAACAATGATTCACTGAATGCTTCTTAACTCTTACCGATTACCAAGAGGGCTTAGGAACATAACTGCTAGAAGGGCTTTTGTGCCCCTCGGTCTGGTTCATGTCTAGGTAGTTTCAGAAGTGGAGTGGCGTCCTCATTGGGAAAATTCTTTTCTATTTCATCTCAAATGACCTTCTCCTACAGGACGGCCAGAAGGGCTTTCCCAACAGGGCCACTGCATCAGAAAATACTTAGAAAGTGAAAACTTCATTATTGGCTTCCTTGAAAGATTATGTTTTCCAAACACACAGCCATCTTCATTCCAACAGAGGAGTATACCTATAATATCACCCCCTTAGAATATGAAGCCCAGTGCAGCATGCATCATCTGACTGGTCTTATAGGGGTAGACAAATGAAGCTTGTGATGGGCAAGTGATTTAGAGGATCAAAGCAGTTATTCAAAGCAGTCCTAGCAAAAGACACAGGTATTGGGACAAAGTCATCTGAGACTCATAGTAATAGGTCATTCAAGGTAAGAGAGCTGAAGGGCTCCCCTGCCACTAATTAGCTGTGAATGGGCCCAGGCAATTTATAGATAGATGGATAGATAGATAGATAGATAGATAGATAGATAGATAGATAGATGATAGATAGACAGATGATAGATAGATGATAGATAAATAGATGATAGATGATAGATAGATAGATAGATAGATGATAGGTAGATAGATAATATTACACATATATATACATACATACATATACATACATATATCTCAGCTCTATGAAGATATAATTCACATACCATACAATTCACCAATTTAGCATGCACAATTCAATGATTTTTAGTATATTCATAGAGTTGCACAACCAGAACCACAATCAATTTTAGCATATTTTTGTCACCCCAAAAGAAAACTCCTACCCATTAGCAGCCACTCCCTATTTACAACCAACCACTCCAGCCCTAAACAACCACTAATCTACCTTTTATCTCTATGGATTCCAGGCAAACTTTCAATATGCCTGAGCCTCAGTTTACCTATAAAAAGAGAGGAACTGGGATATGTGGATGCTAGAGAAATTTTCAAAAGCCTCTATCTCTTTAAGATACCTAAGACTCATAATTATGTAATGAACAATTTTTCATGGGGCCTTGCAAAGAGGAGCCATGGCTTTGGTCCTGGCTTGGGTTATGTTCTTCCTTCAGGTAAGAGTGTAAAATTAACTTGAGAGGTCAAGAGTACATTGCAATCCATTTTTTTTGGTGCTCATAGGCTCCACTCTATTGCACACTCCCCTTTGGAGAGAAGAGGCATGGAGCCTCAACAAAATTACAGAGAACACACAGCAATAGGATATCTCACTAAGGTCCCAAGGATGAAAGCACTAGTCACATTCTTAAAAAAAAAAAAAAATGGTAGACTTTCCAAGAGATAGCCCAGCATCTGTTCTGGGACACTTAGTCTCCACCCACTTCCAGCCTCAGGAGAGCCTCCAAATGGATGGAGCAGATTGAGAGATTTTGTTAAATTACCCATTTTAAAATAAACAATTCAATTGCATTTTGTACATTCACAATGCTGCACAACTACCACCTCTATCTAATTCCAAAACATTTTCATCATACCAAAGTAAAACCTCTTACCCATTTGGTAGTTTATCCCCCAATCCCCCTCTCTTCAGCCCCTGAAAACCACCAAATTAAATTCTGTCTCTACAGATTTATCTATTCTATATATTTTGTATAAATGAAATCATATAATATATGACCTGTTGGTCTGAATTCTTTCACTTAGTATAATTTTTTCAAAGTTAATCTACACTGTTGTATGTATCAGCACTTCATTCCTTTTTATAGCTGAATAATATTCCATCGTGGATATGCCACTTTTGTCTATCCATCCATCCACTGATGAGCAGTAGAACTGTTTCCATCTTTTGGCTGTTGTGAACTGTGCTACTATGCATGTGTTTGTTCAACTTCTTGTTTGAGTACCCATTTTCACTTCTTTTGGGTATATTTCTAGGAATGGAATTGTGGGGTCATATGATAATTCTAAGTTTAACTTTTTAAAGAAATGCCACACTGTTTTCCACAGCGATTGTACCATCCTATATTCTTAGCAGCAATGTACAAGGGTTTCAATTGATTAATGATGTTGAGCATCTATCTTTTTATGTATTTGTTAACCATTTGTATATCTCCTTTAGAGAAAGTCTTCTGCACATTTTTTTTTTCAATTTGGTTGTTTGTCTTTGTTTTTGAGTTGTAGGAATTTTTTATGTATTCTGGATCCTATACTCTTATCAACCATATAATTTCCAAATATTTTCTTTCATTCTATAGGTTGCCATTGCACTTTTTTGATATGGTCTTTAGACGTGCAAATTTTTTTAATTTTTATGAAATCCAATTTATCAACTTTTTCTTGTGTTGCTCATATCTATGAATCCATTATCAAACCCATGGTCCTGAACATTTACCTCTACGTATTCTTCTAAGAGTTTTATGAGTTCCATTCTTATATTTAGACCATTAATCTATTTTGAGTTAATTCTTGTATATGGTGTCAGACAGGGGTCTTTTTCTTTTGCATATGGGTAACCAGTTGTCCCGCACCATTATTTTTTCCCCATTGAGTGGTCTAGGTACACTTGTCAAAAATCAGTTGACCACAAATGTATGGGTCCATTTCTGGACTCTCAGTTCTATTCTATTGGTCTATATGTCTACATGTATGCCAGCACCACACTGTTTTTATCGCTGTAGTTTGTAGTAACTGTTGAAGTAGGGACATGTGAGTTATCCAACTTTATTTTCCTTTTTCAAGATTGTTTTGGCTATTCAAAATCCTCTATTATTCCATATTAATTTGTGGATTAGCTTTTCCTTTTGTGCAAAAATGTCATTGGAATTTTAATAAAGAAAGCATTGAATCTGTAGATTGCTCGGGTAGGATTAACATCTTAACAATATTAAGACTTCTAGTCCATGAACATAGGATGTCTTTCCATTTATTTGTCTTCTTTAATTTCTTTCAGCAATGTTTTGTAGTTTTCACTAGACAAGTCTTTCACCTACTTAATTAAATTGATTCCTAGGTATTTTATTCTTCTGGATGATATTGTAAATAAAATTATTGTCTTATTCCCTTTTGACTTGCTCATTGTTGGTGTATAAAAACACAATTGATTTTTGTGTGTTGTTATTATACCCTGCAACTCTGTTGAATGCATTTATTAGTTTAGTAGCTTTCCTGTGGGTTCTTTGGTATTTTATATATATTTATGTATATAGTATCATGTTATCTGCAAATAAAGATAGTTTTACTTTTTCCTTTCCATTGTTGATGTCTTTTTTTTTCTTCCTGCCTAATTTCTGTGGCTAGAATTTCTAATACAATGTTGAAAAGCAGTGGTAAAAGTGGACATAATTATCTTGTTCCTAATATTAAGGGGAAAGATTTCAGTCTTTCACCACTAAATGTGATGTCAGCTGTGGGTTTTTCATAAATGTCCTCTATATTGTTGAAGAAGTTTTCTTCTATTCCTATTTTGATGAGAATTTTTTCATGAAAAGATGTTTGTGTATTTTATTCACTTTTTTAATGTCGGTATTTTGAAATGAAGAGTTTGCATTTAATATAATCCATTTGCATTTAATGTAATTAAATGTAAGAAAGGAAGGACTAATAAGGAAGGATTTCCTTCTAATATTTTCATATCTGTTTTCTCTGTGTCTTGTCCCATTTTTATCCCTCATTTCCTCCATTGTTATCTTCTTTTATATTTGGTTGGTTTTTTTCTAGTAAAACATTTTGATTCCCTTCTCATTTTCTTCATACATACTTTTTTAGTCTTCTTGTGTGGTTATAATGGAGATTACAATTAACATCCTAAATTTATAACAATTTTGTTATAATTGATACCAACTTAACTTCAGTAGAATACAAAAACTCTGCTCCTAGGGGCGCCTCGGTGGCTCAGCCGTTAAGCGTCTGCCTTCGGCTCAGGTCATGGTCCCAGGGTCCTGGGATCGAGCCCCGCATCAGGCTCCCTGCTCTGCGGGAGGCCTGCTTCTCCCTCTCCCACTCCTCCTGCTTGTCTTCCCTCTCTCGCTGTGTCTCTCTCTGTCAAATAAATAAATAAATAAAATCTTAAAAAAAAAAAAAAAACTCTGCTCCTATACAGCTCTTTCCCCTTTCATTTGTGTTGTCATAAATTACATTTGCATAATTTGTGTGCCCAATAACAGATTTTTAATTGTTTTAGATATATGTCTAAATAATGTAGAAAATAAAAGGTAGAATTACAAAACCAAAAATGCAATTATATTGGCTTTTGTATTTACCTACATAGTTACCTTTCCTAGAGATCTTTTTTGCTTCATCTGGTTTTAAGTTATTGTCTAGTGTCCTTTCATTTTGCTCCCTTTGGTATTTCTTGTAAGGAAAGCCTACTGATAACAAATTTCCTCAGCTTTTGTTTAACTGGGAATGTCTTAATTTGTCTTTCAGTTTTGAAGAATAGTCTTCCCAAGTACAGAATTCTTGGTTGATGGGGTTTTTTTTCCTTCATATTTTGTGTGTCATCCCACTGCATCTATCCTCCATGTTTCTGATGAGAAATCAGCTGTTAATACAATTGAGGCTCCCTTGTATGTGATGAGTCACTTCTCTCCTGCTGTTTTCAAGATTCTCTCATTGCCCTTGGCTTTCAACAATTATGTAATCTGTCTCAATGTGAATTTCTTTCCATTTATCCCACTTGGAGTTTGTTGAGCTTCTTGATTTTGTAAATTCATCTCTCCTGCTTGGGAAAATTTCAGCCATTATTTCTTCAAATATTATTTCTGCCCTTTTATCTAGCTCTCTTTCTGGGAATCCAATAACGCATATGTTGATTTTTTAAATGATATCTCACAAGTCCCTTGGGCACTGCTTGCTTTTCTTCATTCTCTTTTCTTTGTATTCCACAGATTATATAATTTCAATTGTTCTATCTTCAATTTTTTTGATTCTTTCTTCTGTTTGAATCTGATGTTGAAATCCTCCAGTGAATTTTTCATTTCAGTTATTGTACTTTAGTTCCAGAATTTTCTATTATTTCTATTTAGTTCTTTTTAATGATTTCTATCTGGTTTCCTTTAGTGCTTTGTCCATAGTTTCTATTAGCTCCTTGAACATATTTAAGACAGATGACTTAAATTTTTGTCTAGTTACTGGAATGTCTGAGCTTTCTCAGTGATGATTTATATCCATTTATTTTGTTCCTTTCAATGAACCACACTTTCCAATTTCATTGTATGTGTGATTTCTTACTGAAAATTGGATGTTTAAATATTATAGTGTGGTTACTCTGGAAATCAGATTATTCTCCTTCCCCATGGTTTGGTGTTTTTGTTTTGAAGGCTGTAGTCATCCATTTGTGTAATGACTTTACCAAACTATTTTTTCAAATACTGTATTCCGAGTCATGTGTGGTCACTGAAGACTATTCCTTTAGCTTGCTTTCAGCTGGTGTTCTGACAGATTTCTCTGAATCCCAACAGCTAAAAAACAAAGCAAAACAAAACAAATCTCTACTAATATTTTAAGATTGACTCTGTGCTGGGGCACTCCTTCAACACTTAGCCAATCTGTTTATAGCTCAGCTTTAGCCTTCATTTTGTGCTTACAGCTCATTTTGGGCTTGCTGGGTCTTTAGATCAGTCAGTGGTAAAAGCTTAGGGTTTTCTCAGAACTTCTCTGTGCATTCCTTTCTAAATTTCATGCTATATTCAGGTGGTTTTGAATGTCCTAATTTCATTCTCTCTCTCTCTCTCTCTTGCTCTCTCTCTTCAGTTTTCCCTCCCAGGATTTAGGTGATCTATTTTATGTTTCAACCATAATCTTTTGCTCAAGAAGCTGTAAATCACTCATTTGCCTTACAATGTTTTCAGGAAATGCCCACTACCTTTCCACCCTGAGTGATTTCTGAATTAGGTGAAACAGAGACAAGCACCTTGTGTCAGTCCTTCAGGTAGTTCCCAGAACAGTAAGAAGAGGCAAACACAATAATTTTCAAATAAAATCTGGAGTCAGGGACCAGGCTCCCACTCTAGAAATTCAGTCTGCCTTCTTCAAGACTGTCATCAACTATAAAGGGGGTATGGCAAGGCTAAATAAAAATGCCACAAAGATTCTACACCATTTTAAATTTGTGTTTTTCTTGATTCATCATTCTCTTGGTTGCTATAAACTTTTGACCATTTTGAAGAGTTCTTTAAAAGTTCATTCTGACAGTTTTTGCTCATTCTTTCACATTTCTGTGGAGGGGTGGGTACTGCCTACTCTGTCATTTTGTTGACCCACCCAGACAAGAAGGGATTTTTTTAATATAAAAAAGTGTTTAGCTTAGTGGGAGAAGTTCTATGGTATTCTCACTCCCCAAGACATGTACCTCAAACCAAATGAGGGTATTTCACAAGTCCAGTACCTGCTGGTCCAGTCAGAGAGGTCTTCAAGAGTTGTATGGATGTGCCTGCTTCTTGTTGGAAAAGCCTAACCAGAGAAGCTGCATGAGCTTCCATAATGGATGGTAGAGGAAGAAGAACAAGTTGAAGCAGGAGCTGCATTTCCACCTGTGAGACAGGTCATGGTCCATGCCACCATTAGCCAGATTCCACAGTTCAGAGGAGGCTGTGCTTAAGCTTTCTTGAAAAGACCCTGCCCTAAGAGGGCTGAAGAGTGAGGCAACCCAGCAGAAAAATCCAGGTATGGTGTACTGTTGGAGCAGAAGTCAAGGGTGAGTCAAAGTAGTCAGCTGGACCAAACAAGTGTCTCAGTAAACAGCTCAGGGTTTGAGGTCCTCTTTCAAAATGAGTGTTCCCCAAAGAATCCACTGAAGCATCAATGTAAAGAAAAAGCCAGTATCTGGGCACCTGGAGAAGGTGTTAGCTATGTTAGATAATAGCTACCTTAGGCAAAAGGGACCTTCCTGTCAGAAATTTCTCCTTCCCCAGCCATAACTCCAGAGGAGGAAGACAGGATGGAGAAATGTTCCCTTTCTCCAAAGCCAGGTCCCAAGCCTAGATTAGGATTGAGATCTAGGGCCAGGGTAAGGGGCAGATCCAATTATATGGGGGAATAAAGTTTTTATTAAAGCCAAGCTGAACTTTTAATACCTGAAAGTGAATAAGAAAGCTATGAGCTGTGCCCAAAATCTCATCCCAGGGCAGTGAAGGGATCTTCAGCTGGATTAATTAAAAATAGTATTGTTGCCTACTTTGCATGTTCCCAAACCAAGTCCATTCAATATAAGCCTGACACACATCAACAGAAGATGAGTGGAGGAAAGGGGGGACAGGAGAAAGCAGGAAGTCAGATTTGAACATATTTAACCCACTGCTCCTTCTTATAAGTCAGAAAAATTGGGGCAAGAATTAAATGAAAACTTTAACATCACACACTAGTGCATTGTAAAATTTAAGGTCCAAATGTGTTTTCATTGTGCTGACTTCCCTGCTGTGTTAAACAAGGTATGAGGGAGGAGGGTGAGCATGAGCCTATAGTATCCCAGGCTTCTCTCCAGACAGTGCCCTTCCTCCCTGTCAGGCCTATGAAATGGCCAAGGCAGAAAGGACTCCGGAAGGCCTGCTGCTGGGATGCTGGGGAGGGTGTGCCTCAGCTCCAGCTGTGTGTGGAAAACCATGTGTTCCTCGATGGTTTCTTTAAACTTGGTGCCAGGGAAGCTTCAGCAAGTCGAATGTCTGAGCTGTGCTGAGTATGTGAGACATTCCAATTCCAGTGTTCCCCACAAAATTAAAAAAGGAGAGATGAGGAAAGAAGCCTGAAGTTCATGGGAGTAAAATAGAGTTTGAACCAACTGAGCATTCATAATCCTACCAATCCCATCTGGAAATGGGGGAAATGAGGTAGCCACTCTTGTCCTCATGTCTCAGAACTCCAGCCCAGGGGGCAGCAGGGATGGTTGGCAGTGTTCTTTCATCATTTTCCCAAGTGGATCCTGTTTAACCTGGTTAGTCCTTGCAGCACACTTTGGTTCATGTCTTCCTGGTAATAAAGTTGAAATAATTTATTTTGTTGGCTGCTCCATAAAATGTTCTATGAATTTATTCTAAAGGAGAAAAGGAAGAAGGAGGAATAAATGTGGCATTGGCTTTTCGATTGTGGTTTTCATTTCCATAAACCTTAGATCACAAGAATGCATGAGATATTTACACAAATCTTTCCACAATTCCTGTGGCCTTTGGGGGCATAGCATTTGCATGACTTCACCACCGTGGCTGGCGTGTGCTTTCTCAGCAGCTTTGCTTGCAATAGGGAGCGGTCCCCACCAGTGCTTGTAGCTCTGTGTGTGTGTGTGTGTGTGTGTGTATGTGTGTGTGTGTGTGTAGGATTTGTCCATATGTGTGCAGAGGAAGGAAAAAAGAAGGAGAGGAGAAAAAGAGAAATTGTCATTTATTTTTTCTTGTTTTTTCTGTAGAAAATACAACTTTGAAAAGGGATTCCAATTTTTCTAACATCACAATATGGAAAGCTTTCTTTTTGTAACTGTATACTTCTCCTAAATAATTTCTGTGGGAATGGCAAATTGAGAGGACCCTAACTGAGAAGGCTGAGGTCTCATTTTCGCAATAAGGAGGGGTGAGGGCTGATCTGGCCCAGATAAGAAGAATGTAGCAGACTTAACTGTGAGGCAAGTGGAACCCAGGTTCGAACTTCTCAAGTGAGTCAGATTCTATGGCTGCAACAGGTTCTCCAAAAGCTAGGGGATGAAACAGCTGGGGCTGCCCTTGGGCCAAGCGAGGACTTGGTTTCAACCTGGGAAGCCCACACACAAGCACAGAGTGAACAGTAGGTCCTGGGCAGAATGATGCCTAGGCCCGTTACAGCTGTTTTCCATGTAGACAGCCTTGCCCAAGAAGACTTCAAGGGCCAGCCACGTGCACCAATTTAGAGAAGTAACATGCTAGTCACTACACCAAGCCACCCAACATCCTGGTGGAATACAAATGAATCATCGATTCACCAGACACCACACTAGTCATCTTCTTTTCCTATTTGGGAAAACACAGACCTTACACAGCAGAAGACACTTTGCCATTTTAGCCCCCTTCTACATCATCCTTATACCACCTGGTCTCTCACTTTGGGAGAAAAAAGCACAAAGTTAAGCTAAGTAAACCTGCATCTAAGTACTGTGCAAACCACTCCCTAGCTGTGAAATTTTGGCCAGGTTCTCTAGCCTCAATCTCTCTCTGTGACTCAGTTGCTTTTTTATAAAGTAGAGAAAATAGTCTAGACCTTCTAAGAATGTTACGAGGATGAAATACAGTGCTTCATGCAATGTACCAGTGCAATGCCCAGGGCACAGGACACAGCTCAGTAAACTCAGGAAACTTAAAAAAGCACCATTTGAGGGAGAGAACTGTCCTCTAATGCAGGTTTATAATTGTTCTGATTCCTCTGACACCTGCATTGGGCCGAAGCCCCAGAGACCAATGATCCCTACACCCAGGTGAAACAGAAGGACTGTGTTCAAAGTAAGGAAACACAAGGCACCCAACGGGATTTGTCCAGTGATTCACAGTCAGCATGTGGGGAGTTTGTTGGCCACAGGAGTGAGGCGTGGGTGCCCTGAACAAGGGCCCGGAGACCCTGTGAGAATGTGGTTCCTTCAAGAGCAGACACACGTTGTGATTCCCAGCAAGAATGTGATGCACAGCCAGCTCCATGGATGCATGTCCATGCATGCACTCCCAGCCTACCACAAGGTCTTTCCCTACATCTATCCTTTATGAGGTTTCCTGGGAAATTTTGTGTTTTTTCATACATATTTAACAAGAAGCAACATAGTTTTCACTACATGCAAATTTAAATAGCCTGATGGGAAAGTTTCAATATGTTTTGATATTTTAATGACATTAAGGTTCTGTTGCATCCTGGAGAGCTTGACCCCAAGTCAAGGGCCCTGCGCTCCAAGTTCCTCAGGAGGTGGCAGCTCACATTGCCCCCCCAGGATTGGTCCCATCTTCTCTCACTGACCAGAGGCAGCTCATCTGTCTCCTTAAATGAATATGAAGATGGCTGGCTGTGATACAAGGCATTGTCAGCATTTTCATTCTACGCCATCTAGCACTTGGAGATCAAAGCTACTAGATTTTAAGTCAAAACTTTATAAGCCTCAGAATTCTGCATCGTGGTTCTTAGCTTAAGCTGGGTGCAGGGAAGATGATAAAGTTCCTCCCATGGAGGGAAAAACAAACCCATAATACTTTTAAAAGTCAAAGCATCTCCAATCTCCTGATGAGAACATAACACCCCATGCAGATCTCTGTGAGGAAGCCCTTCACTGTGGTACTCAAAATATTATCTAAGAATGGATTTTTTTCTGTGCCAGAAAGTACTAATTCCTTATATATTGCAACCAGATCAGACAACTCCTCATGGACTGTGATTCTAATGGTGTTTGAAGTTAATCTAGGAAATGATTTAAGCAATATCATTTCACAAATCAAGTAAAAACACAAATAGAAGCATGCAGAAGCCCTCTGAGAGTTTCCTTTCAATAGTGATTCACTTAGAAATAAGACATGGAACAGCCTGCAGTGCAGTAGAAGCTGTCTGAGGCATAACTGAAGATTCAGAGGACTTTCCTGACTGGTCCTTGGGAGCAGAGTCAGGAGCAGTAAGCTGAAGAAACCCCAGGGAAAGCAGGACACATTCCCACTAGCCATGTGGCAGTTTGGGAGCAATCTGTGACAACTTCCATAGGAGTGACTTGTTTCCTCTTCTTATTCATAGTTTTACAACACTGGCAATACACATTAAGGCAGGTCTGGCTGGTGTAGTTCTGGATTTGGTTTCCTGTATCGCAATAGCTTAATCCATGACAGTGAATCTCAGCTGTCATTTACTCACTTAGAAGCTTGACTCTGGCACTGAATTAAGAGAAAATTGGGATAATCTTTCATTCAAACCACAAAGGTACAAAATAATAGCCAGAAATGCAAAGCCTGTAATGATAGGGGGAAAAAAACAAGTTCACTGAAACACTCCACCAACTGTAACCCCCAAACTTCTTATGGTTCTACTTCTAATCCCATGTCTATAAATCCAGCTCAATGTATAATCAAGTTATGTTTCTTCCTCCATAATCTCTTACAGTTTGTTTATGTTCAGATAAGTGCAATGATGTGCTTTCAGCTGACCAAAGCTTTAAGCAATTGTTTATTCCCAAGCAGAGTGACAATGATAAGACCTCTAGGGACAATGCGTGATAGAGTCCAGCTCAACATCATCAGGGCACCAAAAGACACAGTCATCAGTAAGTGCATCTTTCTTTTTGGCCAACATTCCTTACTTCAACTTTGTTTATTTTGGGGTGTTCCATGTCTACCTGCTCAGTGAATCCTAAACCAAGGACACAGGTCTGGGCAGTGACCACCATAGTGAAGCTAACACACAAAATGTGCTAGCCAGAGCCCTGGGAGAGGTGGCCAGCTTTGGGGAATGCTTCACCTCCGTTTTACTTCTCTGGACATCAGAGTCTCCACTTTTACTAACTGAGGGGTGGGTGGAGGTTGCATGATCTCTGAAGGCCCTGCCCATCAACATCTTAGAAAATTCTGTTTTGTTTTACTAACAGAGCCACCATGCCTGCCAGCACTTCCCTTAGCCAGCTTGAGGTTTAAAGTCTTAGTGTTGACCCACTGGCTGTTGGAATATACAGAAATCCTTTAGATAGAGGAAGAAGGAGGATTAAAATAGCTATAGATACTGTCTTTAAACCCAAATATATTTTTGCTCTAAATTCCATCCCTGACCCTCAATCAAAAGTCACTACCCCTACTTTTGTTTTTTCCTTTGTCTTTATAACTGTAGCTTGATCCAGATATTTGAGGCTCAGAGGTAGTTTAGAGTAGGCATGTAGGCATATTTCACAGAGTCAGATGGAAGCTGGGGACACAGATACTGGTAAAAAAGTAAGAAGCTGCCAGTAGGTCATTCTGGATGTATTATCACAGTCTGTTTCCACTAGGCCTTCTCTCAAGGCAAATGATTTAAACAGTGTATTCCTGAAGTGGCTTCTTCACAGACACAGGCTGGGATGCCAGGTGGGGCATTAATCATTTGAGACAAGTAGCAAATCGTACTTTTGTGCTTTCCAAACCAACATCTACCTGTCACGTCATCATGGCTTCAGTTCTCTTTGACTTCAAGAAACGAAAACCTGCTTGGCCAACTTAAAGTAAACAGCAACTTATTGAAAAAGTATGGAGTAGCTCATAGAACCTAGGGAGGATATGATGAACAGGGCTCGGTGCCTCTTGGTTAATAAACCCACATTGCTAATTTTAACCTAAGTCAGGAAGCCAGTGACGCTTTCCCTGGGATATTTTGTAATAATGAGAGTCCCAGACACCAGATCATTCTTCACACACCTGGACATGTTGCCTTTTTAGAAGCAGTGCTCCCAGTCTGTGCAGTATGTATGCACAGCATAGGCAACGTCAGCGTGTGCAAGAGCCGTGGCAGAACCTGAACAGGTAAAGCAAATGCCCAACTGAGGCCAACCTGGACTGTCTCTTTCCTGCTTTGCTCATCAGCCACGAAGGCCTTGGCACTGTGAGGTTCCTCCACAGTAGTGGCACCTGGGCACAGGATGCCCAGTCCTGAAGAAGCTAGGCTCCATATAATCAGGCTGTGGTATTTCTATCCACATGTAAAAATGTATTAGAGGCACAGTTGGCCCCTGATCTATCCAAACCTCTATCAGTAAGGAATGTAGTCAGATTGTTCCACTGTACAGAGTGCATTGTTCCCAGACAAACCTCATTAAATGTATAATAGGGGAGTAGTTAGAAAACACCAAGGTCTCTTTGGTGGGTTATAGATGCTGACCTTTACTTAGCCACCCATGCTGATGACCAAAAACTATGCAATATTAAATTTCCCTCAATGAGATAGACTTTGGTGGAAGACTGTAAAGATAAAAACAGAGGGTTTCAATCCAGAACCCCAACAATTTATATGATTGTAGCCAGGTCTCTTAACAGCCCCTTCACAGAACTCTTGCCTGGCTTCGATGAGATCATGTTCTATACAATGTCCAGTACAAGTGTTTGCTCAATACAGAGTAGTTAGCACTAAAAAAGAATAAGAATGGAAAAGATTTTAATGCACCTTCCCAATTTCCTAAATATCTGCTTCAGCTCAGAATTTAAATGCTACTTCAGTATATGCATATGCATATACTACACCAGCCATATGCATCCATGAAAGAAAGAAAAGGCTTATGGGAAAAGACAGAGAATGGATGACAGAACATGCAGAGGGAGTCAGCCAGTAACTGAGGTGGGAGGGACTGGAGGAAAGGCAGACTGGGGGCAGACCTTGTGGGGACAGGGTGTGACCAGAGAAAATGAGCAGCCTCGGCCTCCCTGCCTGCACAGTCCCAGAATCCCAGGCAGTGAGCGTGCTCTAGCATGCCATAGGTAGTTTTTAAAAAGTAAAATATCTGACATCTAAGGACTTAAAACTCAACCAACATTCTTTGTAAGTTGTTCGATGCTATGTGGCTCCCAAGCATGATGTGTGTGAGGAACTGCCCTCCATTTTCCAGGCCATTCTCTGGTGCCTCCCAAGCATCCTTCCCTCTTACCCCTTCTGCAAGAAGCCACCTAGACAGCCCACAGAGCTCAGGGAAACCTGACCCCATGTCCAGCTCCATGAGTGAGCCCTGAGACATCTAAGTCAAGCTCACATCCCCATCCCCCTTGTCAGAGATGGTTCTGGAACTCCACCTGCAGCCAGTCGGCCTCAACATCCAGATGGATGCAAAGTTGCTGCCCCAGGTGTTGCTGCTAGTCAGGGTCAACCATGAAGAGGTAGAGCCACAGACCTGGAGCCTGTGGCCTTTCAGAGAAATGAGAAATACCTTTCTTTACTTGTTTAAGCCACTTTGAGATGCTCTTTCAATGTAAGTCAAAAGCATCCTAAAAAAATCCACCTGCTGAATGCAGCAGAAAGGACTCCTTCCCAGCTGCCACTAATGAGCTACTGAAAATCTGTTTTCCTCATCCATAATATGAGGAAGTCCTCTGTGTTTCTGTGATCCCTACAATCCTTCATCCTTTTAAAGGTCAGTCTTAATGGCTCTTCCATAGAAAACGGGCCCCCTGGGGGTAGGGGGGAAAGTCAGGGTACAAATTACATACAGTAGAGATTGCAAAAGAACAAACCATATCACTCAGCTAACTGGTTTAAAGAATTAGCTAACTTGTGGAAGCTTCTAATCATTACTTCCCTTTAGTCCCTGGGGTTACTGTTCTTCTGGGCTGGTCTATTCTAGTTTCACTCTGAAATCAGGGTTGAGTCATTCCCCTTAGCTCACGTAAAATAAGGTATTTTTCCTCTGGGGTCTTTGACACAGTCATTTTAAATTCTCACTGAAAATATACTTGGTTAACAATGCCAGGCTCTCCAGTTCAGAGGCCCCTGTTCCAATCACGATGTTGCTGTCTTCTCTCTGTCTGTGGGTTCTTTCCAAAACCCTACACCTTTATAGCCTCCTCTCTTCTGAGAAAGGATCTTTGTCCTTCACATCAATAACCCTGAATATGACCCCCCACTCCTAAAGCCCCAAGGATGTCTACTTCCTCTGTAAGCCCTCTCAATTAGCCACTCATTCACTCAAAAGTACTCCCTGTCTACATCTGCAGGTTGCCACAATGTCACTGTAGATTATAACAAGACAAAGAATATGGGGTCTCTGCTCTTAGGGAAATTACACTATAGCAGGGAGTTCAAGGGTGCAAATAACTCCAATAATAGGCAGTGTCTGATGATGTCATGGAACGGATCCAAATAGAATGTTTAAAAAGCTTGGGAAAGGGGCTAAGATTTTCAGTGGGAGGGATTCTGAGTAATAGCTGCTTGGAAAACACAGGATTTCAGCTCTGTTTTAGAGGATAGATTGAATTTGAATTGATAGTGATGGTAAGGCGAGGGCATTGCAGACAAACAGAAAAGGCAAAGGCAAAACAGAATGGCAGGAAAGGTGGGGCACACTCCGGAAGAGGCACTTAGCACAGTGTGGTCGTCAGAACAGGAAGGAGATTAAAGAAAGCTAGGACGCCAGGTTGGGCCCAGGTAGTGGTGAGCTTTGGATCCATGGTAAGAAAACATAAGTTTAATCTAGTAGATGATAGAGAATCAAATTTCTTAGTTATCACACTGTGTTTTAATTTGGTTTTTAGTCCAGTTCTCTATACAGTAGATTGTGAGATCTGTAAGGATTTCTACAGCTGTCTCTTTTTTTTTCTCTATACACTCAGCACTTAGCTTTGTGTCTGGCATATCATAGGTTCTTAATATATTTGCTTGTTTAATGAATAGCTGAATTGATCAGATCTGTACTTTTTGAAAAGTAATCTAGCAGCAGGGGGAGAAAACATCACAGTTTCAGTGGGGGGAGGTCTGAAGAATCTAGAAGTAGTTAGGAATTCAGAAGGAAGGAGAAGAAAAAAAGAACAACAAAAAAAAATAAGAATGGATTAGAAAGCCATTGTGAAAGGAGAACCAACAGGCCTTGATGGAATGGGAACATTAATGTTGGGAACATTAAACAGTCTGCAAATGTGTGATCCCAGGAGATGAGAAGCATGGCAGTCCTGGGCCCTTGGGACCTTGCTTCCAGTAGATCCTCACCCCTACCACTGCAGGGACTTGATGTTTTATTTTTTCATTACTGTGTCCCCAACACCAAGAATATAGACACTAGGTTGTCAGCATTATTGAACCAACAAACGATTGAACATGTTACATCTGAGATGTAACATTGAACATGTTACATCTCAGATGATGGCAATTCAACCACTCATAAGTGTCTGATTTAGTTAGAAATATGGGGCTGGCCTTTAGGACTAAGCATTTCAATTTCAGAGTCATCTGCAAAAAGACAGGTGTTGAAGATGCAGCCTGAACCCATCCAGTCTGGAGGCAGGAGTAGGAAAAGGAACTGGGAGAGGGGTTGGTTTGTTCCTGGTTGCAGAGATCAGAGGAGTTTCCAGACAGAGTCTGACTGAACAATTTTGTCAAATATGTTTGAGAACTTAATGGGAATGAGGATGAGGTTTTGGCCATGAATTTGACACATTGGAGGCCACTTGGTGACCTTCAAAAACATAATTTTAGGGGTGCCTGGGTGGCTCAGTAGGGTTAAGCGTCTGCCTTGGGTTCAGATCATGATCCCAGGACCCTGGGATAGTCCTTGTTGGGCTCTCTGCTGAGCGGGGAGTCTGCTTCTCTCTCTCCCTCTGCCCCTCCCTCTTCTCTCTCTCTCTCTCTCTCTCTCTCTCTCTCTTTCTCTCAAATAAATAAATAAAACCTTTAAAAACAAAACAAAACATAGTTTTAGCATTCTGGGTATGGAAGACAGATTTCATCATCCCTGTTCAGATATCACAACACACAGACGCAGGCTCCAGGCATGCATTTACATTTTCATGTAGAAACAGACACCTTTGTCTCTCTCTTTAGGGAGTGGGGTCAGCCCCACACACACTCATTTTTAAGGGGAGAATTAGGGGTTTTTGCCAAATGGTAGGTGACTACATGGAGATTTTATGATGGGGACATTCAATTTGAATGGTCCGAGAAAGTGGAAGGTAAGAGTCAAATAGAAAGAAGTGAGGTTAAATGCACACCCAGCTCCGATACAAAAGGTAATTCCACCATTAAGGGTTAGTCTCAGAAACCTTCCCTGAGAACTGGAGATGCCCAGTCTCCAGCCATCCAAAATGGATTGAGGAATGCAGGATATGCAAGAATTTGAGCCCATCCAGGGCAATCCCTGGTCTAAACTATTCTGGAGTGACAGTAGAGCAGATTGCAATCCCCAGTTTACACTGAAATTGGCCCAGGTTTACTAGGGTCCCTTAGACCAGAAAAGACCAGGGTCCCTGCCAGCTCACACCTAACCCCTCTTTCTAAGTCCTGATAAGCAGCTTACACAGCCTCTTCTCTGTGCCAGAACATACACTGCAAACATGATAGAGTTTTCCCCATAAGTAAAAGACTAAATATTATTAGTATTCTGGAACATCATCTATATTAAAAATCTAAGCAAGGGAAAAATCAATTCTTTAAAAGAAAGAAAAGCCAGAGTTTAGAAAACTCTGGTGGATATCAAAGGCCTCCTCTCTGTAACTCTTTGAAGGAGCCATTTCCCTCTCCTTGCTGCAAAACACCGCACTTAGTTGGGAAAAAATTTATGAAGGGATTAAAAGCCAAAACACGTGTTTCGTGACATCAAGGCATTTTAGCACAAGGAACCACCCCAGGGACTGAAAGGAATTAGATCCGAGGGATGAATGGGATGTTAGGATGAGTCGAAAGGGATCAGAAATATTCCGTGCGTGTTTCCACATTTTACGAAATTATCGGAGGCCGGGGTGTGGGGGGGTGGAAGGGGGAGAGAGCCGTTGGCGGGGGGGCGGGTGGCGGGGGGGGGGAGCGGAAGTCAGCCAAGCTTGTCAGGACAGCAGTCAGCCATCCGCTAGGACCAAGCACAGATTTTTGTAATCGCCGGCACCCGGCACAAGCGGGCGTCCGGGAAAGCGCCGCCGCGGTGCGCACAGGGCTGGCTCTATAAATCTCCATTAGATCAGACAGTGCCGCGGGTGGAGGGGCGGAGTTGCCAGAAATAGCTCCTTTCCTGCAAACTTCTCAAGACCGCAGCTGCTACGTGGCCTGAACAGAGTGGGCGCCCCCGGTGGAGAGTGGAAGGCCAGAGAAGTGGGGTCTGTGCGCCCAGGCCGAGGCCACGAACGCCGGAGACTGCCCCGGAGCCGCTTCGAAAGGTCTCATAAAAGTGCCATTTGTTGGGAGCCCGCAGGAAGTGGAGGCAGCTTTGGCACACGTGGCCACGGTGCTAAATTAACTGTTAACACAAATAATCAAAGTGCAAGACCCATCGAGCGGCTGGCGCCAGCGAAGAGCAGGGGGAGGCGGTCAGCCCGGCGGCGGGCGGCAGGTGGAGGCTGGGCGGGGGCGGGGATAGGGCCTGGGGACGTGGGACCCAGGGCAGGGGGTGGCCTGGCGGGCGGAGGGTGGGGGTTCGCGGGGACCTGGACCCAGGGCAAGGGGGAAGCTGGAGCTGGGGAATGCGTCCCCGACCCCGGCAAGGGCGGCGCCCGGGTCCGGGCCAGATGCCGGAGCACTGAAGTAACAATGATCAGGAGCATAAGGTGCACAGTGGCTTCCTGAGTGAGGGTGTGGGGCCTTACTAGCGGTGAGACAGGTAGCTAGTGGAGGGAGCAAAAAACGTCAAATCCGAGATGAGGTGGAGCAGGTTGCTGGAAAGGCCTGGTGCCTGGCCCGGCCTCCATATGCCCCCGCTGACTAGGGGGTGCAGAGACCTTCTGAGGCAGCTCCCCAGGGAGAGTCCCAGGGAGGAAGGCATCAGAAACCTGCTTCGTGGGTACATGCTGCTTGTTTCCACCAGTAGAAAGGTCGGAGTCTTTTTCTAACAATTTTTTTTTTACACAGGCCACTTCTGCAACCTTGCTCTGTGAGCTGTGTGCCCAAAACCATCACCTTCAAATTGCAGGTAGCGAAATTAAGTGGGTGCTGCCAAAGTGGACTGACCAGCTCAGGGCTGGGCCTCCTCACCCTCATGCTCCATAAGGGCCCTGGGTGCCCAGTGCCAGATGATATCTGCATTGCCAAGAGCTCCAAAGGAATGAAGCCCCTTTTGAAGGAGGTGGGAGAGGAGGCCCAAATCATGGCATGTGTTTTGGGGTGCCCTTCCTAGGATCCTGGAATTAGGAGAGGGTACTTTCTGGAAAGAACGGTCTTTTGAGAAGATTCTTAAACACTAACTGATACCTATTCTTGGGTAAGCTATCCTCATCCAGGTGTGTCTCTAAGGATCAAAGCAACGTAGAATCAGAATTAGCCTAGCAAACAAATTAGGGGGGGAAAAAAGCAAGAGACACAAATTTATAAATTGTATAGTGACCCTAAGATGCCTCAGTGAGGAAAAACACTGTCCTGTTTTTACTAAATCAGAGTGGTCAGCTTCTAAAAGCTGAAATACAAGATCAAATTTATAATCTGGCATAATTTAGTTTTTATGAGTTTTTAGAAACTGGATTTTACTTTAGTTCATTTATGTCCAGCACATCTGTTTATACAGACAAAACTAATGAAAAACAGGAGAATTCCTGTCTTTGGAAAAGGTATTAAAAGTAAGATGTAGTGATTAAGAAAACTCCAACATGCTAGTTCAATTCCTATAAGATGTCTTCATAAGAAAGGAAGATTGCTGAAATTCATCCTCCACTACTTCCCTGGATGTTCAGAACGACCCTGGGAGACAGGTGTGGTCACCAGTCCCACACCTCACATCTGGGGCCCCCAGGCACAAGTGTCAGCAGTGACACCAAGGCTAGTCAGCCAGGTACATGGGATTTGAACCCAAGGCTACGTCTGGAGCCTGTGCTCTTTCAACTGTCCCAGAAGGAGATGGTCCAGAGAAGTAACAAGAATGTGTTATCCCTCTGTATTCATTTGTTCAGCAAATATTTATTGAGCACCTACCATGTGCCAGGTCCAGGCGCCAGGATCCAAGAAGGAAAAGCAAACAGATGGGATTCTTACTTCACATAGGGCCAGCCAGCAGCCCTCCCTGTGGAGCAGGTAGATGGGCACGGAGTGAAGCTCCTCACAGGTGACTAATTACAGGTTGTGACTTTGTGGAACTCGTGGAAGCAGAGTGCTGAGGTTCTCTCCCAGCACTCAAATGGAAGAGGACAAGGTCCTCACTTTGCTCCCAGCACTCCTCGTTAGGATGATGGGGATGTAGCAGGAATATTAGTAACTCCATGTGGGGGGTGTGGCTGTGTGCCAGCCAATGTGCGACGTACCTTTACAGATTGTTCACTCCTGCAGTTATCCCACGATTGAGGTCTGTTATCCCCATTTTATAGATGAGGAAACCAAGATTTCAAGAAATTAAGGGCATTCGACAGGTTTCGCAGGGACAGGGCAGAGCCTACCTTCAAAGTCATGTCAGGTCTTATATTTTCTTAAAACTTGTTTCCTTCTCCTCTATGTCCCAGAAGCATATCTGTGTAGCATAAAAAAAGGATGCCACTTGTGCCCTTGATCTGCTTTCAGTGCAGCATTGCGTGGGCGACCATAAGTGGTGCCACATATAAATACAGGGCGTATTCCAGATGACACAGCACAGAGTGACCAGACTCAGGACTGGGGACACAGGCCACTTGCTCTACACTAAATCTGGGCCTGTCTTTCTAAGCACAGACAGGACCTTTAACTTCCAGAGGCTAATGATGATAATACTGATAGCAATGACCACAGCACCCTGCCCTCCACATGGCCAGCTCACATAATCCTTAGAGCAACCTGGGCGTAAGTACTATTATTCCCCTACTAGAAGGAAGAAACTCAGACATCAAAAGCTTGTGTATCTCACACAGTTAAGACCTGAGAGTTAGAACCCAGGTCCTCAGGCCTCCAAAGCCTGTGCTTTGGCCGCTGTGGTACACAGCAACTCTGCAAAATGAAGCAATTAAGATCCAGAAGTTTCCCTTCCAGATCTCCTGTACAATAATTGTAGGGTGAAAAAAGCTACAAATTCAGTTCCCTGTCTAAAAAAAAAAAAACAACACACAAGCCATTTTACTAGGTCAGGTAAACAGAATGATATTTGGACTAGCTTGGTCCAACTCTAAAGACTCATAATGGAACATCTGAATTAGGTTGGAAAAGGACCGAGTTACCCGTTAATTGTGTCCCAGCTCGTGGTGCCGGTTGGCTCTGGGCACACAGGCAGCCTACACAGCCCCTCCTTAGCTGCCCAGAATCTACCAGGAGCAGCAGAAATGGGCCACACTCCCAGGCAATCTCCACTGTGCCCGCTTCACATGGTACCCTGAGCAGAAGGGAAGGGGTCATTTTATAGGATATGGTTGTCAGCCCACTCTGCAGGGAAGGTGAGCCTGTCTCACCCAGGCTTCTTTCCACTTTGTGGCTTGTTCTCATTATGGGTGACAAGGAGGATCCCACTGAAGTCATCCAAAATATTTACAACCGGAGGCCCGGATCACAAGGAAAGAAATCAGACTACCCTCCCTCATTGCTGCTGTCACATTGACAACCAAAGTTCTAGCAAATTTGGATGGTCAACCCAAGAAGCAGTTCGAGCATGTCCCAAATAGAAAGTATGTGATGGGTAAAATGGTTCTCATCTCCCAGGGCCTCTCCTCTTCCAGGCTCCTGCAGCTCTGTCCACCTTCACTGCCCAGTGATAGCTGGGCAGCACCCACCCTGACAGCCCCCCAGTAACAGCCAGCTCTGAGAAGAACCTCTGATATTCTCTGCATACACAATTGATAAGACTTGCTGGAGTTTTCTCTGTTCACAACGATTCATAGGAGGAAGAAACCCCTAGAGATGGAATTTCAGATGCCAGGAATTTACAGATGCCTATAAAGCAGTTTATCATTCTGCATAATCACAAGACTGTCACTGTCTTAAAAAAGTCAATTTCCAATAAATCAGACTGATGTGGTACAGTGGACAGAGAGTCCCAAGACCTGGGCTGCACACCTGTCAGCTGCATGTACTTGGGCAGACCCCTAGGGTAAGACTGAGGCCACCCCAGTGCCTGTCACGCTGTGCCTGGCACACTACAGGACTTTATGTGGGACTTCCGTAGTCGCTATGCAGATGTGGTGAAACGTGCTGAAGTCAGCAGAAAGAGTCTTCAAAAATAAGAACAAACATTATTTTTCCCCTCTGAGCGCAGAGGGCATGCTGTTAGACCCTCCCAGATTCCAAGGACAGTTCTCTGAGAATCTCAGAGTATCTGCAAGTGAATGGCGCTTACCACCCCTGGATTCCTTCAGACTGACTCACACAGGCATGTGTGTTGGAGAGTCACAGCCATCCTTGAGACTGGATTTGGTGAAGAACAAGCATACTGGGTCAGCTATGGAGGCAGCTCTGGCCAGAGGGACGAACACCAGCCCCAGGCTCTACCTCGTCTCCCACAAAACCCCTGGATGGATAGCATCTTCGCCCCCTGCCTTCTAAGCCATTCTTTTCCATCCGGGCATCCTGTGTCATCTCCTGCTTTGAACTTTCCCAAACTACCTACATCCCTTCTCCAAGGTCCTACCAACTATGCTCCCATAGTAGCACTTGGTAGGAACCTCTATTATGGAACTTGTCTTATGGTAGATATTTGCTGCCCGGTTTGTCTCCACAGTACTGCAAGTTCCCATGGCGGGGACGGTTTTCTGTGCTCATGTGCAGTCTCACACACACGACTACACAGATTCTGAGGAAGAACAAGCATGTCTATACGCGTCTGGTATCCCCAAGAAGTGTGAGGTCCTGTTCTAGAAATAGCAAAGGGTCTTTCTGAGCAAAGTCTAAAGGCCAGAAAGAGTTGTATGAGCAAAACCATAAATGGCAAAAGGCCCCCAAAAAGCAGCTTATGTTTGCCATAAAATACCAATGTGTGTTTATAGAATGCACCCAAGGCACGACATATAAATAACATCTCATCATTTCATTGGATTTAAAAAATCAGAGACATAATATTTCAAGTCTAAAATTACAAAATTGAGACTACATTCTTTGCAGGTAGGATCTGTTTCTTAGTTACCTTTCTATTCCCCATAGAAACATGATAGGCACTTACTAAGAATTGAATCGATGAATGAATAACAACTGACAACAAAAGAAGTGAAGAAACTAAAAAAGGTAATATTGGTAAAAGCATTAAATTAGTGAATAAAAACTCATTTCAGATTTTTTTAAATTATTTTTATTAGAATCAGCCACAGCAAATCTGAACAAAGCTCTATACACCCCACTCCAAGAGAGGTAAAACAGAACTCTGAGGAATTGTAATGCTCTTAACGAGATCATTTAACATATTCTATTGTAGTTCTTTTCATGGGTCATATATCCTTAGCACACAGCATGGCTTTTCCCCTCTAGGCTTCTATTTCTGTTCAAGTGAAAAGTTTGGGGTCAGCTAAATTTGACACCTCTTGTGAAATTCCAGAGGCTCAAAAACTAATGGAATTTAAGACAAAAGGATTCTTTTTTTTTTTTTAGAAATATACCCAGGAGGTCATCATGGGTATCCTTTTAATAAGACAAAAAGAAATGTGGAGGGAGGTAGAAGGAAAAATGCAAGTAATCAGAGCGTTAAGTTCTTAAAAACAAATATGGTTTCGTTGCTGTTAACATTTCCAACACCTTAGCTACTTGATTGCAGCGTTGAAGAAAATATATAACTTTTTTTATTCAAGAAAGTTTTCTGAACTATAAAATGTTTCCATACCAAAACAAAACAAAACAAAACAAAACAACCCAGCTTAGCAGCCAGAAGATTATCTGTTTTAAAGAGATATTTTGCTGATTTGAAAGCATCACAGGAACCGTCACCAAAATAAGAGCTGTTTCTAGATGCAGCTGGGTTTTGCTGCCTGTCCTATTCTGTCTCCAAAGTCTTTTCCAGAACATCCCAATGTCAGGCTTCCAAGACTTGGTCACTTAGCTACTAGAGATTGCTTTGAAGCTCGTACACGTTGGGAGAAGCGTGGGAGAAAGGAGGGGGAGGAGCAGGAGGAGGGGGCGTATGTGGAGACCCAAGCCAGCCCTCCCTCCAGGAGCCTGTAGCAGGAGTGTGTAGGCTGCCAGTCACTGGCGTTTCAGCTGTATGCTGGAGCTCCATTTCTTCCTGTCCAGAAACAGGGTTTTCCATTTTATTCTCCAAAGTAGCCAAAAGTATTGCACATTTGCCGTATCAAGCCCAAGGAAAATAATATTATGAACCAAATAAAATCGGAAAATAAAACAAAATTTTACAAGTAAAATAAGGCAGTTGGTCACCAAACGCTTGCTACTGAAAAGAAAGATGTCTTTTATCTTTCCTGCTCTATCCTCAGTTTTCATTCTGACTTCATTGTCAGTCATGCAGTTACCTTTACCAGGAAACAGATCTGAACATTATAATGAAATCTCTCAGATATTTCAGGCCAGTGCTGTTTAAAAAAAGATGTCTAAAAATTCCATTGTAGTTGAGAGTTCTCCAATCTTAGCCATGGTTTGTATGTTTTTTGTCTTTGTTGGTGTTGGAGAGCATTAGAATTCCACTACTAAAATCACCCAAGCCTCCAGAGAGCTCAGGAAACTAATTCACTTGAAATCGATGTACAATTTATTTCCACTTTGCTCTACACAATTGATAAGAATCTAACGCTTCAAACTTCAGACTTAAACTCCACCTCTGCTACCATGTATTCCAGGACAACAAACCCACTTCTCCCCACTTGTTGTCTAACTTAAAGGAAAACACAGGGGCTTTTCTGGAAGACTGTATATCTTCCAAGAGATTTCAATGAGATTTGTTGTTGTTGTTGTTGTTTTAAGTTTTGCACTTTTGTAGATTTGGCCACTACAAACAACCAAATGGACAAAATATAGTGTTCAAAACGAATGACTTTTTCTCTTACAAATTATTTCTCTCCCTTAAAAGAAATTATTATGCAAACCTGGACTTACCGTGTCTACTAAGCATGCATTCCGTTTTGGTGATGGTCTCCTTAACAGGTTGTGTGTCTCCGCCCCCCCTCCCCCCCCCCCCCCCCCCCGTTACAGATTTCCCTAGGGCTGTCCTGCACACCACCACAGCCAAACAGGAATTAGTGGTAAAGATTTTAGTCCCAAACGCGTTGATAACAGCAGATGGACATTTCCAGGGCTTTATTTCACATCACAACCTTTTTGTTGTTACAGTTTTATGTTGTTGTTCTTTCTTCTACCTTTTATTTGGTGGTAGGAAGTGGATGTTGAGAGTGTGGACAAAAAATAGATTTGATGCTTGGAGATTACAATCTGACCTTTGTTCTGGTCAGCTCGCTGCCCTCCACAGCTTAGGTCATCCCGTACCACATATGGAAGTCCAGTTAATGAGAAAGGCAGACATTCTGTGGTGGAGACAGAGAGACTGGATTTTAATCTCCTAGGAGAGAAGTGATTTCATTCTGTGGCTCTAGATAGAAGTGAATCAAAGGATGATATTTACCCTATCACTTCTTCATCCCCTCCCTGTATATTTTTGCACCAGAACTATCCTGACTCATCTTTTGCTGTTGTTTTCTGTATAAAACACTGGGTTCCTCTCTATCCACTACCCCTCTTCTCTTCTAGCCAGTCCTTGCATGCTAGTCTTACAAGCTTTTTCCTCTCCTGCTTCCCTCAGGGGAACCTGATAAAGATCTGCAAAACGCTTGCTTTCTCTCTTTCCTATCCTGCTCCAAGTTGCAGTTCATGGGAATATAGGGAATACCAAAGATAAGACATAATCAGATTTGCCCTTGTGATGATGAATCAGGAAACCCCACTTGTCACCTATTGGAAACACTTTCTGTTAGTCAATAGAGAGAAACAAATATTTTGAAAAGCAGGTGAGAATTGAAGTGGCAGAGAAAAGCACCTACTGTTACCCCCCTTCAAAGGCATTTCCTACACTGCCTACGGCCACATGCATTATTTTCTCCTTGCCCAAATATTCATACCAAGGATTTCTGGAACTCTGAACCCCCATGCTTCATATCTACAAATAAAAGCTGAATTGAATTTGTAGTTTGTTTGTTTGTTTTAATTTATTGAGGGGGGAAATCTTATCTCTATCTAGGACTTGACCAATCCCTCAATCTTCTTGAATCTCAGTTTCTTAATCAATAAAATACAGAGTTTGGACTACTTATTGCTATGGTTCATTCCAGTTCTAAAATACCCTTCTTTCAAATCAGTCTCACCATTGGAGCCAGAGCACTGCAGAAGACTTGAAAGTGATTTAAGTCTCAAGAGTGGAGTGAACCACATCTCTGAAGTACCGCTTGGTGGAGAGTTCCCCTCGAGAAGGAACACCTGTTGGGATTTAAATGAATGAGAAATAGACTTCTGTCATTTTTAAAACCTTTTACATTTGGGGGTTTATTTGTTACAACAGCTAGTGTTAACTAATATGCTTCTGGGCTTTAGTTTTGTTATTTAAAATAATGAGAATAATAATTAGCTCCTAGGAAGTTCCTGGGAGGTTAAATCAAATGATGTATGTGAAAGAGCCCACTGTGTCCCCACGAGAGTGTGTGTTATTTCTCTGCTCCTTCTTTCTGTCCAGTTGCAGAGGGAAGACACAGAGACCCCTTTTTCACCATGTGGGCGTGAACGAGGCTCAGGCTCACCAGATCTGCCAGTGGGTGCTGTTCTTCTGAAGAACAGCTCATAAGCCTGTGGTCCCCCAGAGAGAGATGTGTGGGCCTTCCTCACATGAAGACACAAGGCTGGGAATAAGGGCATCTGGAAAGTTCATCTCTCCAAAGGCTGGGGAAGCTGGACAGTCACTTGAATTGTCCTTTTGTGCCTCATCTGCCTCTCTGCCTCCACAGTGCTTTTCCTCACCCTGAGGTTTAGCTACTGTCCTTACCTTGAAGATCATGTTGTTCCCTGGGAACAAGAATCATCCCATGGCAACTATGTCACAAGATCCCAGTTTTCTGTCTGCCAAGTAAGCATGGGGTACCAATGTTCTTTGAGGGAACAGCACACACTGAAAGTCCGGATGACTACTTCTAGAAGGCCGTGCTGTCACAGAAGCAGGTCCTTCATCCACCAACAAAACCACAAAAAGACCACACAGAGTTGATTTGGAAAAACCCATGACATACAACCACAAACATGAGCGGAACACGAGATACGAGGTCGGACCACAGAGAGGCAGGAAGACATGAGGGACAGGAAGACCGTCATGACGGCGATGGTGCCCTTGTCATGGAGGTGCCACCTCCAGGCAGTAGTAAATACCCTGCCACAGAAGACACTATGAACTTAGTGGTGTGAGTGCAGGAAAGAACCGAATCGCCAGATTCAGTTTACGCTAAGTCGTGTGCTCAGTAAACTAGGAACTAGAAAACGAAGAGCCTCTTCACTCGTGATGATGGAATCAGTAGCTCACACTTAGGTAGACTTCCCCTGTTTTCCTTACATATTAATCTTGACGGTCTCCAAAGTTTCCTTGATTTCATACCATGGCACTGTTACTCTCAGTCTTCCTATCACTTTTCTCGCGCATTTCCTCAAAACAGACCTCAGTGCCTTTTTTTTCACCTAAGAATGCTTGGAAAATTTGGAGAGTTTCTATCACCCAGAAGGAAAGTTCCTTTCGGTGCTTGCCACCCCCCGACCCTGAAGCCTGTGTCTTATGGAACAATCCCAATACACTTACTCCACAAAACATAAAAAGAAACCTGAAGGTTTGTGAGACAAACAAGGTGAGTTAGGCAAAAGCCCCGGAGAAGATAAAACCTGCCTGAAGAACGAGTCCTTGCCTCTGAGCTCAGTCTCAGAGGTCACACTAGCGTGCCCCCCCCCCCCCCCACCCAGGTTTTGCCTGGAGAGTGTGAAGCCAGTATGAACTGGGAGCAGCAGGCCACACCATCAGCCCCGCTTGCCCTCCCGCCCACCCCTCCTATACCTCCCTGTGCTCCTGACTTCTCCCTTCTAACAGCTCTTTGCGCTTGTTATAGGCCAGTGTTCATCTTGCATGACTCATCGGGCTGGTTTTCATGCTACATCCTTTCTACCCCAGCCAGGTTTCCTGCCCTCAGTTGCTCAGTGACACACTTCCCACTGCTGAGGTCAGATGGAGAATGCTGTGCCCCCTCCCCTCTCTGTCATTTGGATACTGACTATCTACTACCCTTCTGACTTCAGCAACCTTGTCCACTTTTCCCATTCCTCCTTTAGGCAGTCCTGAAAATCCTCTTCTCCCCCAGGAAAATCCCTAACTGTGTTACCATACTTCTGTTTTCTCTATTAGTACTTCTTAACTTTTGCAAGACTCCTTTAAGTCTCTGATAAAAGATACCAATTCTGTCCAGAGAAATGACCTGTACACTTTGACCCTGGTCACCCCCAGATCATGGCCGCCCCTAGGCCTTGGGGAAAAAACCTTTGTTCTCAATGTTTCTGGAGCACTGGCACCAATGGATGCCGGATGCCCAGTGATGGAGAGCTCCCAGAGGGCACCTCTGTGTGCTCGCAGGGACCTGGGAAAGCCTGGCTACCGCTCAGTTTAACCTTTCTCCTCCCGGCCCAGAGCTGTGGACAAACCTCTAAAAGAAATAAGACACATGGCTGAGGGAGAGGGGAGGGATTAGAAACTGTAATTCAATCTAATATTTGAGGCTTGGCAAGTGTACCTATGGGATTTCATGAAAACCCCCGAATCTTTTTCATTTCGGAGCAATTAAGCAGACCCCAGCGTCCTGGCTCCAGTAAGCCGCTCAGCTCTCGGTTTTATTGCCCGTTTCCTTTCGCTTTGCCAGCACCAGCTCCCATCCTTGCACTGTGTCGGTGCCACGGAGAGGCCCCCACGAGCGAGTGTGGGGCCGGGTGCCGGGGGCCAGGCGCAGGCGCAGGCCAGGCCGGCGAGGCACATGTGGCTTCCAGGGCCTCGGTGCTCAAGCACTGATGTGTGGTATAATCAAAAACATCCAGCAGTAATTTAATAGTTCCCACCAAGCACAGACACAAAGTCTAGCAATTCTTCCCTCCACAGACTTAACCCTTAGAGGAGGAGAGAAGGGCCAAAAGAAAGGGAAATTAATCCTGCATAGTTGCTACCCTGGGATCTTTTGCCGTTTTGTGTTTTGCTCTGATGTCAGAGAGAAAGATGTGAACTCTGGAAACTTGCAGGGAGCAGGAATTCATATTAAAATAGCTTTCTTCAGTTCTGGTGGAGGAGAAGCAGGTTGCGAAGGGCAGTGAGACTCACACACTGGGGAGGCCCATCCGGCTGATTGTCCATCTTCTGGACCAAACAAAACGCCAGTGGACACCACACCATGAACAAGGTGCTGTACTTTTAAAAAAGTGTTTGGCTCGGACTTTGATACACAGTGACACAACTAACTTAATAGAGTCTAAGGCTACATCTCCACCAAGAGTGAACAGCTTCTTTTTCTGCGTTCTGTGGCTCACTGCCATCCCTCTGGAGTGTTGGACATCAGCGTCACCCACAAGCATGTCTGGGCACATTCTGACCTGCAAGAGGACTCAGTACCTAGGCAAGTGACAAAACTGGAAGCATGAGTTTAGGGAGAAATTTGCCTTCCAATTAGAAGTTTTTATTTTAAATTACAATAAATTTCCCTAAAATTAGTTACCAACCATTGTCAAAATTTTCCATACCTGATAGGATAGGTGACAGCTCTCCTCTGTCTGTGACTTGTCATATGATCTACAGACTCACATAACATCTGAGAACTCTGATGTTGAGGCTTCTGCTAGGCAATCCACACACACACACACACACACACACACACACACACACACATTCATTTTACCCCTACTGTGCACTTAGGATCGTGCTACAGGAAAGAAGTTCCCCAAACTTGGCTTCACCCTCAAAGCACTGAAGGAAGTTGAAGACGTTCCCTGATCTACTAAATCACAGACTCTGAGTGGGAAACCCGGGAACTTTTAATTTGTAAAGGCTCTGCAGATCACTCTGGTATGTAGCCAGGAGTCACCGGCAGGGAGTGCCCTCGCATTCATGCCTCCCCTGGAGAGGAGTGCCCGTGGAGAGGGACTGGACCAGATGCCCAGACGCACAGCTTTGTTTTATAACTCTGACAAGTGATGGGACATGCAGAAATGGAGTGACCATTCAGGCCTTCACTTTTCTTGTCTGCAAACAGAGAATAATAATGGTATCTGTCACATAGAGATTTATGCACGTGGCAAGAGTTAACATTTGAAAAGCATTTGGAATGGGAAGTGGCATGTTGTGAGTGCTAAATAGGAATTAATTCCTATTTTGCTTTGAGATGTAAGTTACGTGATGTAGAGTTGATTCAATGGTAAGGAAACTCACAACACTGGGAGAATCCATCAGGGAAGGTTTCATAAAGAGAGCCTTGAGCTAGGTCTAGTGGGGCAGGGGTTGCATTCCACGCGGGAAGGAAGATCCGCAGTGACAATCTATGAGTGGAATTGATTAGGAGTTGTACAAAGATGATAGAAAGGATATAATTATGTGCTTATTTATGAATTAATAACAGACTCAACAACAATCCTAACTGATAGCTAAATCAAATGGTAATTCATTTCGAGTAATATTTTCAACCCTCCCAGCAGGCCTAACTAACTCTGTGAATAGGTAACAGGTGTATCATATCCTTGGGGTGGGAATGGGGGCTTCTTCAGACAACACATGCCCACCCCTCCCCTGGGGTTTGATATCCTAAATATATGCATGTCCTAATTATTCAAGGACTGCACGGAAGATACATGGATGAGCTGAATCTCCGGGCTCCCGTGACTGCATGGCATGTACTTCTGCTTCCTCCGCCCACTCAGAAAGGGAGTCAGGAAGAGGTGGGCCAATTGCCTACAGTTTGGACCTGGGCCAGGAATGGCCAGGAATGGAATTCTCCACTCCAGATGGAAGGTCCTAGTGCGTGGACCAACCTCCACCCCCTTTCTGATGAAGAAAAGTTCCCTATTAAATATAAAATATTTCATATATATTTTATAATACAAAAATGTCTGTGGTATTTGTTAATTTACATATTTGATAAACATGTACAACTTTATGAGAAACACATGTTATTCTCTATGGTGGGAGAAAGTGGATAAGATGACTCTGACAATTTAAGATTTTCAGAAAGACCAGTGTTTTTCCCTGAGATCCAGAACAATGCTTTGCTGTGAAATGTGTCTTAAGTGACAACAGTTGGCATCCTGTCCCAAATAAGAGCAACCTCTGAAGTGAAATCCAAGAAATCGAAATAATCACAAGAGAATGTGCTACATCAGACTAATCTGGGTTCTAATTTTTTTCTTCTGCCTTCTTTGACATTAAATATTGTCTGATAAAAAAATATGATTCAGAGTGAGCAATCTGTCTTTCGTTTCTTTTTGGGTGTGTTGCCCCCCTAAGTAATGAGCATAATCCTGAAATCAGTAATTCTGTTGTACTGATAGGACCTTGATTAGAGGAACTTTATGGGAACCTCTGTTTCTTTCCCGGGCTCCTAAGAAACTTATAGTTTGGCCCTTAATCCTCTGACGTTCCTAGCATGCTCAGTGCAGTTTGTCTGGGGCAGCCCTGGCTGGGGTACAGGCTTTCCCCTGGCCCCAGAGGGATGTGGGCCATGGCCCACAGCCAGACACAGGCAAAGTAGTGTCTGCTCTCGTCCTGGGCACCTATGCTCCTCTGACCCTTCTATGGAAGCCTTCCCTACAAAGCAATGCATTGCTACCACCAGATCCTTTCCCGAGGTAGGCGGCCCCCACTCCCTCCCAGCCCGCCAGCCACCCAGCCCCCCAACACTTCAGGCCATCCATTTCTCAGCAAGAATCATTCTACTTGGGTGGCTTAAAGTCATTCAACTTTTGGCCTTATGCCTGTAACTCCACCCAAAGCATCTAGTAATTGCCCTGAAATGCAATGCCTGACATGTTAGACAGCTTCCTTGCAATCTAACCTCACTTTATTAAATGTAAATCATCTTTTTCTATCAAGAATCACTCTTCACAAAGTCCTCTGACGACAGAATGGCCAACTTGGTATATGAGTCATGCAGGTGGCCCAACATCGCTTAACCAACAACTCCCATCGGCCTAGAACAGATCTAGACCTGAGGCAGATTTGGGAACTTAACTCAGAATCCAATCACGTTTTCCTCCTTCCCTCCTGAAAGGCATCTCCTTCCTGCCCTCTCCTGTCTCCCAGGGCTTCCTGCTTCTTAACCCCTTTCTAAATTAAAGCAGCATATTTATCCTAGATCCCAAACCCTTTCAAGCCAGAGTAGTAATTCTCCAAGCATTTGCATTTCAGATTGTTATCTCCAATCATTAAATGGAAGCTTTGTGTCTTGTTAAAGGAATGTCTGGTTGGAGGGGAGGGTTTTGGATAAATCCTCCTTACACCTAAAATCACATCAAGAGTCCCTGGAGCCTGGATCTGAAAGAGGTGTGCGCACCGGGACTATGTTCCTCTGCTGCCCACACTGTCCCCTCACCCTGGCTCGCAACCTCCCTCCCATTCCTGCACCCCGGGCTCTCCAGGGGTTGTAGATTTTCCATCTCTCTCCCTCCCCCACTTGGCCAGCTCCCACTGGGAGACCACACGCCCTGCAGATCCCAGCCTCTTCCTACAGCTTTGGGCTCAGGATGGGGGCACAGGCGCCTGGTAGGACGGGGAGAAGAATGTAGGGATTCTGGTGAATGGGAGGAGGTACAGAAGGGACTCAGAGCAGGGCTAGTGGGCCCAGGAAGGCCCAGCTGATGGAGCACATGAGATGAAGAGCTCTGTCTTTGCACACTGGGATGTGGCAGCCACACACAGTACCAGGAGAGCTAGAGTGACACCAGATCTGAGTGCTAGAGACCTAATAAGAGAAAACATTTAGAGGATGACTTGTCTGTGTTAAAGTCGCACTGATTATAGTTATTTTGGTTAACTGCTGATCATTTATGCCTGATTATCATACAGCACAGTAATGACTATGTACATCCTGAAATGTGTGCCAGATTAACTGTGTTTCGTTTGATTATAGCGGCAAATCCTGCCAGTGTATGACCACTTGGTCTTTATAATTAGTTTCTTCTGTGGCACTATCTCCTCTGGCAGCATGGCTTTCTGCATTTGTCCTAAAATAAATGAAGTTAAATGAAATAAAATGAAGTAAATTAAATAAAATTAAAATTAAATGAAATAGAGATAAACAACACCAGGCTTGTCCAGAAGCCTCAAGTAACCAGGCCCCTGCCCACTGTGCCTCCTGGAAAGGAAATGGAGTGCTGACAATCAGGATGCAGCTTTGTTCTGCTCACCTCCTTACCTCCAGCACACAAAACAGCACCACACACTTTAGGGATTAATAAATATTTAATGAGCAAATGTTAAATGAGTGACTGAAAGGAAAGGGGGGCTCAGCCAAGGTGAGGTTTCGACAGCTCTGCTCTGAGTCCCCTGTGAACAGGTAGGATAGAGAATAATTTAGCACAGGTGACAGTTGGTCACCTGAGTTGACACCATGGTTCCATCACAAGTTCTTAGGACTCTGCCCACAATATTCACTTGTTAGAGCCTCTGTTCTTCTCTGAGGAATATGGAGTGCACAACTGGCCCTCGAATATCAGAGGGAACTATCCACTTTTTCAGAATTTTGCTTTTCAACTTACCAAACACTTACAGAGGAGAAGCACTACATGCCCACCCTTTGCCAGGAAGCTTTCAGGCTCATTCCAGATAGACTGGATGCAGCTCTCACCATGCCCTTCCTCCTAAAAGAGCCCAGCGTCTGGACCTTAGCATGCTTCATGGAGAGAGCATATCTGGATCCGACCAGCCGGCATTCTGGAGTTGGTGAGTCACTTCTTTGTTCGTTACTTCTTCACCTCTGTGGCCTCAGTTTCTCTTCTGTAACTATTTTACTATTTTAAACACACTCTACCTTGTGTCAGAGTGGGTGCTGTGAACTGAATCATGTCCCGCAAAATTCATATGTTGAAGACCTAACCCCCAAAGTGACTGTATTTGAGATGGGGCTTTTAGAGGTAGTTAAGGTTAAATGAAGTCATAAAGGTGGGGTTCTAATCTGATAGGATTGCTGGCCTTATAAGAAAAGGAAGAGGGAGATCTCTGTCTCCCCATGAACCAAGGAGAGGCTACGTGAAGACACAGGGAGAAGGAGGTTGTGTGCAAGCCAGGAAGAGGGCCCCCACCAGAAATGCAATTGGCCAGCACCTTGATCTTGGACTTCTAGGGTCCAGGACTGAAAAATAAATGTTTGTTGTGTAAGCTACCAGTCTGTGGTATTTTGTTAGAGCAGCCCAAGCTGACTAAGAGAATGGGGTTTTAACTGAGAACTTTAGGCAAGCTCTCACCTCAAAGTAGGTGCTCAATAGAAGTTAGCTCTTTCCCCAAGCTCTACACTGTGAGCATGATCTCCCTTTGATAAATTAAGACTGTGTAATGCCTCAGAATGTTGTTCTGCATAAGAAATTTCCACATACAGTAATATGAAAGAAACTATAGAAGGTCCTGGAAACACGGGTGATTGGACATCTCTCAGAAAGCAAATTTCTTTCTTTTGCCAGCTAAGTCCCATTCTGCTTTTGTGCTTTAGAAAGAGGCTGTGACTCTACTAAGTCAGGATCTGTTTCAACTAGAATAAAAGCTACGTTCTTGGAAAACAAGGGTCCCATAGGCAAATGTGTGTCTATGTCCTCCTAGTGAATGTCCTGAACATCCCATAGTCCTTTTATAAAGTTATTGCTGAAATAGTTAATGTTGTGTTGCTTCTCCAAGGGCTGGCCAGAGGCAACAGTGTGAAATGGCCAAAGTTTGCCCTTTGTCTGCCCTCAGCTATCTCTGAGCTGCTACCTTCAGACACCCCATCTCCTTTAGCCCTTTTCTCCCTCCCTGTGGCCCCTAGTCTTCTGAAAAGGATATGATGAACTAACCATAATTAAGAATTTAAATCACTGATATTTCTTAAGGAGTTTTGCACTTCCCTCTGGGGAGGTTCCATTTCCACAAGTGATGCATCCTTAAGAAAAACAAAAGACCCTCAAATCATAAATTTCAATCACCAGCCCTCAATAGGGGTAGCTGTAACTCAGAATGGGATGGGCGGTGATGCCTGATAGTGTACAACCACCACTCTAGCAATCCTGGTCCTGCTCTGCCATTGTCTAGCACCCTTCCTCCATCTGCACACAGATAGTCCCTCAGCTTTATGAAGAGTGGTAACAAAGGGATTTAGTAGAATGCTTTCAAACCCTTCTCCCACAGATAAGGTTCTGTCCCATTTCCCAAAATAAAAAGTGCTGACAGACTCCTGAGTCAGTGGTAGGCCCAGGGAAGAAATGTAACCCCCTTGTTTCCAGGATTAAGCTCTGCTTTGACTCCATGTGGCAGACAGCTTATAAATGAGGCAAAGGGAACAACTTTACTGACTTGTTTACACCAAACTTCAGGTAGGTCTTAGGAGCAACAGAGGTCAACAGTTGCTTTGAGAATCCTGACTGTCCCACTGCCCTGCTCATTCCCAGAAATTCTACCATTCCAAGATTACCCAATGAGACAAGAGCTCTCTATTAATACTGCAGCCGCATTTGACGCTTATCAGGCCTTTGGCCCTGTGATATTATGATTTATAAAAAATATATATATTTGATCATTGAGATATATTTGGTCTTCATCCACAGTTCCTGGCTCACAGCTCCCAAAACCCTTGGAATTTCCTAAGTGTTGAGAGTGATAAAGAGTGTTTTTGTTATGTTAATGAGTGGCTTTTGGAAAGCATCTAAGGATGGGGGCTGGCTTATGGTAGAGCCAACCACATGATTAGAGGTTTGGAACTTTCAGTCCTACAGTCCCGACCTCCCCAGAGAGGAGAGGGACTGGACATTGAATCAGATGCCAGTGGCTAATGATTTAATCAATTCTGCCTATTTAATGAAGCTTCTATAAAATCCAAGAGGCCTGGGGCGCCTGGGTGGCTCAAGCGTCTGCCTTCGGCTCAGGTCATGATTTCAGGGTCCTGGGATAGAGCCCCACATTGGGCTCCCACTCAGCAGGGGGTCTGCTTGTCCCTCTGCCCTTCCCCCGCTTGTTCTCTCTCTGTCTCTCTCTCACAAATAAAAAAATAAAATCTTAAACAAAACAAAAACAAGAGGCCTGGATTTAAAGAGCTTTCAGGCTAGTGAACATGTGGAAGTGAGGGGAGAGTTGGCTTGCATGCAGAGGAAGCTCCTCAGTCCTTCCCATACCTTGCCCTGTGCATCTCTTCCATCTGGCTGTTCGAGTTATATCCATTTATAATAAACCAATATGATCTAGTAAAATGTTTCTCTGAGTTCTGTGAGCCACTCTAGCAAATTAATCAAATCTAGGGAGGAGGTCCTGGGAACCTCTGACACAGTCTATTGGTCAGTAGTAGCCCAGGTAACAACCTGGGGCTTGTGGTTGAGATCTGAAGTGGAGGGTTGCGGCGGGGGGGGGGGGGGGGGGGGGGGTGGGGGGGGGGGGGGCAGTCTTGTAGGACTGAGCCCTTTAACCTGTGGAATCTGATGCTATGTCCAGGCAGATAGTGTCAGAATTGAGCTGAATTCTTGGACACCCTGTCTGAGATTTTCTTGTTGGTTCAGGGAAACACCCCTCCCCCAATGGAATTGGTCTCAGGGTAAAAGAGACCCCTTAATCTGGATTCATGTCTTTGCCATGGTGGCTCCAATGGCAGGAGATGCCAACCATTGTTTTGATTTGGGTAGGGAGGCATGGGTCCTGGTAGTGTTCAATACCCCAGAGGGTAGGTTCAGGCAGAGGGATATAGCAGAGCCCACAAAACACAGAGCTACAAAGTGGCCAGTACCATAGACAAAGGGCTATAAGAGCACATAGAGCAGAAAGTAGGAGAGGCCAGAAAATGGGGAAGGTCTGAAAAGAGTCAATTAGAGCAAACATGTTCCATGAGATATTGCCCTGGTGCCCATGCAGTTGGAAAAGTATCCATTCACGGGCAAGGAAGCAAACAGCTGACTAAGTAAGTACCTTTCAAGGAAGCAGATTTCTTTATCACTTTGATAAATTAACAAATGCCTCCACAAAAGACATTTAAAACAAGACTTGCCATTTTTTTGGAAACCCAAACCAGGGTAATGCCTCTGTAAATAACATAAAGAAACACTACTTAATGTGTGGCATTAACCACTACCTGGGGTGCAGGACTTGTCATTCCAAAAGTAAATATTTGCTTATGAGGAAAATAGTGGGATTGGTTAAACCAGTTTTTCAGGCCCAGTGCAGAAAAGTAAAAATCTGATTTATTTCTTCCCCTGTTCTGTTCTATTACAATGAAATCATGCAGAAAGCAACTTTTCTGTATGTGTGCATGTTTTATAAAGGTGAGAGAGACTCTAAATGAACAATTACCAAAATATGATGCTTACTGCAAGTATTCAGTGTGTGTGGCATAGAAGCTAAGGTTTCCTTAGCAGGTCTCTTAAGGTCTCTTCAATCAGTGGTTTGCTAAAGTCTGCTAGCACCAGCTCAAGAGAGCCTATTATACACACATTTTCATAACAACTTATTGAGTGACATCACATTGGTACTTGAAATCAGCCATGGTGGGAGTATTTCCACCACAGAAACCAGCAAACTCTATAAACCAGGGCTTTTGGTCTCCAGAGATCTAACTGTTAAACATTTACCAGCATACCACAGGTAAAAGTTGTAGAGCAGAAATAGACAAACTAAGGCCTTCTGCCTGTTTTCATATGGCTCAAGCTAAGAATGGTTTTTGTCATTTTAAATGGTTGGAAGAACCATCCTCCACCACTATTATCAAACACTGAATAGTTTTGGGAATTAGCACTTGCTACAGATTTGATAATATTTCTTTAAAAAGTCAACCAAAAATTATAAGACAGAAATGCTTATACGTAATACTTATAATGTGATAAAGTCTTTTCATCAGGAGCTAACGTTGTTTGAATCACAAGTAATGTCAAAATGCTTTCTGTGTTGTTAAAATTTAAAACAAAAAACAAGATCTACATTCCCACACAAATAGGCAGTGGATATATATTTTTTGAGCTCAAACTATAGTTGTAAGTGCAAGGGAAATGTCCATATTGCAAAATCCATTTAAGCCTTCTGGGTCTGGAACAAGATGGTGTTCTTTTCTCTCCTTTCTCCTCTAAGTACAACTAAATAACATTGGACATTATAAACAAACAATGATGAAAAGATCTCAAAAAGCCTAGAGCGAAGGAGGTGGGCTACTAGAGACTTGAAGACCTGAGGAAAAGCAATGTGATTTTCTGGGTTTCTATCTGCCATAGACCTCAAACTAAGGGGTCTGAGGAGCCTGCAAATCAGAACTACTAAGAGGCATAAATAAAAAAAAAACCTTTTCTAAGCTTTTCTCTCTACCCAAAGGGCTGGGAAAGAGGAAACCCAGCAGAGTCCTAGTGGGAAGCCCCAACTTGCTCTCTGTGACCTGGGCACTAGCAGCCAGGCCAGTCCACCTGCAGGGCCAAGCAGGAACAGAGCCCTTCATTGCCCTGCCCTCCAACAACTGCATAAGTAGACTGAGGTCTTGTGGCTTCTGAGCTTCTGCCCCCCAGTGACAGTATGTGGGCCAGCAACACAAGACAACCCAGAGAAGTGCTGTCCATTCCTGTAGGCAACACCAACTGGGATTGAAAGGGAAATCCCAGGGGCGCCGGGGTGGCTCAGTCGCTTGAGCGACCAACTCTTGGTTTCAGCTCAGGTCGTGATCTCAGAGTTGTGAGACTGAGCCTTGCATCAGGCTCTGTGCTCAGCGGGGCATCTGCTTGAGATTCTCAACCTCTGCCCCTCCCCCCTCTCATGCACACTCTCTCTCTCTCTCTCTCTTTCTCTCTCTCTCTCTCTCTCAAATAAATAAATCTTAAGAAAGAAAGGAAGGAAGGAAACCCCAGAAGTGTCAGAGAAGAATTAGTCAGACCAGAATAGCATTGCAAAGTCTGAAAACTAAATTAATATTGGAATTAGACCAACAAAAAAGCCAGCAACTATGGGCTAAACTTAAACAGGGTAATGATCTGCTAAAACAGAAGATTTAAATAGTTTAAGAGTATCCTAATATAATAAACAAAATGTCCAGGATACAAAAAAAAAAAATCACTCATCATACCAAAAGCCAATAGAACAGCAACTTTAATGAAAAAGATAATTAGCTGACACAAACACAGAGATGAATTAGAAGTTGGAATTATTAGACATATATCTTAAGCCAGCTATCATAAAACTGTTTCAACAATATTTCTAAACAAATACAAAAACAGAAAATCTCAGTAAAGACATGAGACTATTTAAAAAAGAACAAAATGAAAATTAACAAAACGAAAAAAGAACAAAATGGGAAAACACAATAACTAAAATTTTAAAACTACTTGATGAACTCAATAGTTGAGTGGTGATAATCGATAATGCACTCAGTGAACTTGAAGACAGATCAATAGAACTGACTCAATCTGAACAACAGAGAGAAAATAGACTTAAAAATAAACAGAGTATCAAGAATCTGTGGGATAATAAATGATCTAACATTCACATTTTCAAAGTCCCAAAGGAGAGGAGAAAGGAGTAAAAACTTCCCAAAATTGATAAAATACATAAACCTGCAAGAAGTTGAAAGATAAACCCAAAGAAACCCACACCAAGGCACATCATAATTAAATTTATGAAAGTTAAAGACAAAGAAAAAAAGCTTAAAAAGAGCCAGAGTGAAATGACACATTACTTATAAAAGAAGAATTCATATGACAAGATTTCTCATTTGAAACCAGGGAGGCTGGAAAGACGTAGCACAATTTTCCAGAGGAAAGAACTGTTAATTGTGAATCCTATATCTGAATAAACTATCCTTGAGGAATAAAGAGGAAATAAAGAAATTCTCAAAGGAAAAATAAGATAATTTTTTACTAGCAGACCTACCTTAAAAGACTGGCTAAATGAAAGTAAAAGAAAATGATAATTAAAGAAAGTTAAAATTTTCAGGACAGAAAAAGAACAATGAAAAGAATAAAAATACAAGTAAACAGAATGGACTATTCTTTCATGAGTTACTTTAATTATATTTTATGGTTCAAGCAAAATTTATAATACCATTTGATATGATGATAATGTATGTAAAGGAAATACTTAAGACAATTACATTTAAAAACTACAGAGAGTAAAGGGACCTAACTTCAAGCAAGGTCAACACTTCATTTAAGTGATGAAATGTCAACACCAGTAAACTGTGATGTTACATATGTATAGGGTAAAACATAGAACAATCAGAAAGAACACTATCCAAAGTAATATCCTCAAAATATTATAAAGAAAACAAAATGGAATTCTAAAAAAATGTTCAAGTTACACACAGGAAAGCAAGGAAATAAAAGAAAAAATATAAAACAGAATAAACAGGAAAGAAAAAATAAAGCTAGACCTAAGCCCTACCATAGCAGTAATTACTTTAAATGTAAATAATCTAAATATACCAATAAAAGCACACAGGTTAAATAAAAAAACACAGTGGTTTAATAAAAAAAAAAATACATGACCCAAATATATGTTGTCCACAACAAACTCACCTGAAACATAACAACATAGCTAGGTTTAGAGTAAAGGGATAGGAAAAGATACATTATGCAACATGAATTTTTAAAAAGCAGTAGTGAATATATTAATATCCAATAAAGTAGACTTCTTGGCAAAGATGATTACTAGAGTAAAAAGAGGGACATTACATTAATCCTTCAAGAATATATAACAATTCTAAATTTGTATACATGAAACACCAGAGCTTCAACTAATGGAGGTGAAAGGAGAAGTAAACAAATTATAGCTGAGGACCAGAACACTCACTCCCAGAAATTGATAGACCTACTAGACAGAAAATCAACAATGACACAAAGCAACTAAACACCACCATCAACCAACAGGATCTAACTGACATTTATAGAACACTCCATCCAACAGCAACAGAAAGCACATTCTTTAAAAGTCCCAATGAATAAAAATGAAAGCATAATATATCAAAATTTATGGGATGCAGCTATAACATTGATAAGATGGAAATTTATAGCATTAAATCTTTCTAATGGAGAAAAGGAAAGACCTCAAATCAAAAATCTAAGCTTCAACTTCAAAAAAAAAAAAAAAGAAAGAAAGAAAAAGCAGAGTAAAAGAAACCAAAAGCAAGCAAAAGAAAGGAAATAATAAAGATAAGACAGAAGTCAATGGGAAATTGGAAAAAAAAATTCATGGGAGAAAAGTTGGTTCTTTGAGGAAAAAAGAAGTCAGTGAAATCAACAAACCTTTAAGCAAGTAAGAGAAGACACAAGTCACCAATATCAAGAAAAAAAACAGGTGAAATCACTAAACATCCTGCAGGATAATAAGGGAATACTGCTAATGGAATTCTAAAAAATATACTTGTAAATTAAACTTATAAGAAATGATCAATTCCTGGGAAACACAAATTACCAGGGAACTTAAGTAATTCTATACCTATTAAGTAAACTGAATGTATAATTTAAAATCTCTCAAAAAAAGATAACTCCAGGCCTAGATCCTTAAGAAAACAATTTTACCAAAACTCTTCCAGAAAATTTAGAAGAGGGGGAACACTTCCCAAATAATACTATGAAGAATTTTATTTTTTGTGTGGGTTTTTTTGTTTGTTTTTTGTTTTTGTTTTTTTGGCTAAGACAGGTTTATTGGACATTTCTTTTTTTTTATCATATTTTATTTTTTTTATATTTTATATATATTTGTATATATTTTATATCTTATGTTCATTATGGTAAGTATACTCTTTTATCATCATCCCCTATTTCCCCATCCCCTCACCCACCTCCCCTCTGGTAACCATCAGTTTGTTCTTTATAGTTAAGAGTCTATTTCTTGGTTTATCTCTTTTTTTTCCCTTGTTTGTTTGTTTTGTTCGCTAAATCCCACACATGAGTGAAATCATATGGTATTTTTCTTTCACTAACTGACTTATTTTGCTTAGCATTATACGTGCTAGCTCCATCATTGCAAATGACAAGATTTCACTCTTTTTATGGCTGAATAATATTCCACTATATATATCTCATCTTCTTTACCATTCATCTGTTAATGGACCTCATATTCTTTATCCATTCATCAGTTGATGGGCACTTGGGCTGCTTCCATAGCTTGGCTATTGTAAATAATGCTGCTATAAACATAGGGGTACATGGTTCCCTTCAAATTAGTGTTCTTGTATTCTTTGGGTAAATAGCCAGTAGTGCAATTCCTGGTTTGTAGGGCAGTTCTATTTTTAACTCTTTGAGGAACCCCCATACTGTTTTCTAGAGTAGCTGCACCAGTTTGCATTCCCACCAACAGTGCAAGAGGGTTTCTTTTTCTCCACATCCTCACCAGCACCTGTTGTTTCTTATGTTTTTGATTTTAGCCTTTCTAACAAGTATGAGGTGATATCTCATTGTACTTTTTATTTGCATTTGCCTGATGATGAGTAATGTTGAGCATCTTTCATGTATCTATTGGCCATCTGAATATCTTCTTTGGAGAAATGTCTGTTCATGTCTTTTGTCCATTTTTTAATTGGATTTTTTGGTTTTTGCATGTTGAGTTTGATAAGTTCTTTATAGATTTTGGACACTAACCCTTTATCAAATATGTCATTTGCAAATATCTTCTCCCATTCCATAAGTTGTCTTTTAGTTTTATGGACCATTTCCCTCTGAAAAAGATTTGAAAACTAGATACACTGCTTCTCCACAAAAAAAAAGGATAAAAAGACCAAATTGAGACCGGTAGGAGAGACACAACCTCACCAAAACCCCATCCCTGGCATGGCAATCCAAGTGATCCAAAGTGCTATGGGAAACTGAGATTCCCTTTTTAGAGGGCTCACATCAGTCTCACTTGCCCTAAGACTCAGCAAAAAAATAGCAGTTTGAAAAGTGCCTAGACTGTATGTGAAGGAGATACATTTTCTGATCAAAACTCATCTGCTGGAGAGGCCAGGGACAGTTAAAACGTTCCCTGGAGATGAAGGAGCTGGAAGACACCCATTTTTGCACTCTCTACCTACCCTGCTAGCACACGTAGGTGAGCTCAGATGTGGCACACTCTCACTGCCTTGTTAAAACAGGTGGGGCAAGTGGTCATGGCACTATCCCTCTGCCTTGCTGAAGCTGGAGTACATAGGCAGTTGCAGCACTCCTCCACTCCCTGACTGGGACTCGTGAGCAGGAGCAGGGGTGGAATTCTCTTGCTCCCATCCTCAAGCCATCATGTGCACAAAGAAAAGCATTCCCCCACTGCATTCCTGAAGCCTACAGGTGCACACAGTCAAGACATTTCCCCACTGCCTTTCTAAAGGTGGCAAGTATGCCCCACCCTCTACACTCTCCAGCCACCAAGCCAAAGCCAGCAGAGGGGCACAATCCACTCAGAGGATGTCCATTGATTTCATGGCTCTAGTGGCCAAGAAGGTTGTGTTTCTGAGCTCCACAAGCATGTAACAATCAGAAAGTCAATTCTTGGCAGGCCAGCATCCCCAGAGCACTGCACAGACAGACCAAAAAATACCCCAATATTCCCATGAAAAAGGCCTATTAGCCTGGAGCTTCAGCCTGAGGGAAAGACTTCAAGTTTCCCAAATATCTACGAGGCTAAGGAAGCACTCCCAAGGAATATAAGAAGGTAAACACCATCCCCTACATGAGGCCTCAAGACTGAGGGAAGTAGCTGTTTCACCTAATACACAGAAACAAACACAGAGTCAAGTAAAATAAGGAAACAGAGAAATATGTTACAAACAAAAGAATAAGATAAAACTTCAGACAAAGACCTTAATAATACAAAGATAAGTAATTTACCTGATGAAGAATTCAAAATAATGGCCATAAAGATGCTCACTGAACTCAGAAGAAGAATGGATAAACACAACGAAAACTTCAACAAAGAGATAGAAACTCTAAGAAAGTACCAAACAGAAGTCACAGAACTGAAGAATGCAATAACTGAACTGAAAAATGCACTAGAGGGGTTCAACAGCAGACTGGATGAAGCAAAAGAACAAGTCAGTGAGCTGGAAGACAAAGCAATGGAACTAACCCAGACAGAGAAAAAAAAAGAAAAAAGAATTTTTTAAAATGAAGATAACTAAAGAGACCTATAGGACAACATTTAAAGCATAAAGCATTCATATTATAGGTGCCCCAGAAAGAGAAGAGAGAAAAAAGGGACAAGCTTACTTGAAGAAATAATGACTGAAAACTTTCCTAACCTAGGAAAGGAAACAGACATCTAGGTCTAGGAAGCTTAGAGAGTTCTAAGTAAGATAAACCCAAAGAGATCCACACCAAGATACATTATAATCAAAATGTTAAAAGTTAAAGAGAGAACCTTAAAAACAGCAAGAGAAAAACAAATTGTTATGTTCAAGAGAAACCCCATAAACTTATAAAATTTATCAGCAGAAACTTAGCAGGCCAGAAGACAGTGGCATGACATATTCAAAGTGCTGAAAGGAAAAAATTTCCAAGAATACCCAGCAAGGTTATCATTCAAAATTGGAGGAAAGATGAAGTTTTCTAGACAAGCAAAAGCTAAAGGAGTTCATCACTACTAAACTGCTCTTACAAGAAATGTTAAACGGACTTCTTTAAGCTGAAAAGAAACGGCACTAATTAATAACAAAACATAACAAAAGTAAAAAATCTCACTGGGAAAGGTAAATAAATATATAGTAAAATTAGTGGATTAATCACTTATAAAGCTACTATGCAGGTTAAAAGACAAAACTAGCTAAATAAACTAAAACTACAATAACAATTTATGGGATACACAAAATAAAAAGATGTAAAATTTGACATCAGAAACATAGAACATGGAGGAGGGGAGTAAAACTGTACTTTTGGAATGTGTTCAAACTTACATTGCTACCAACTAAAAATAGTTGGTTATATACGTAGGATATGTGTAAACCTCATAGTAACCACAAAGTAAAAATTATTGTAAATACACCAAAAAATGAGAAAAAAATCTAAACATAAAACTAATGGTCATCAAACAACAAGGGAAGAGAAAGAAGAAATGAATAGAGAACTTACAAAAACAACCAGAAAGCAATTAACAAAATGGCAATAAGTACATATTTATCAATAATTACCTTAAATTAAATGACTAAACTGTCCAATCAAAAAATTAGGACAGCTGAATGGATACATTTTTTAAAAAAAAAGACACATCTGTATACTGCCTACAAGATACAGATAGACTGAAAGTAAAGGGTGGAAAAAGATATTCCATACAAATAGAAATGTAAAGAAAGCTGGTGTAGCTATATTCATATCAGACAAAATAGTCTTTAAAATAAAGACTGTAATAGAAGACAAAGAGGGACATTACATAATGATAAAGAGATCAATCCAGTAAGAAGATATAACATTTATAAATATATATCCACTCTACATAGGAGCACCAAGATATATAAAACAAATACTAACAGACCTAAAGGGAGGAATGGAAAGCAATACAACAATAGGGGACTTCAACACCCTTCAGTGGATAGATCATCCAAACAGAAAACCAATAAGGAAGCATTGACCCTAAAGACACATTAGACCAGAGGAACTTAATAGAACATGCCATCCCAAAATAGCAGAATACACATTCTTCTCAAGTGCATGTAGAACATTCTCTTGGATAGATAACATATTAGGCCACAAAGCAAATCTCAAATTCAAGAAGACTGAAATCATATCATGTATCATTTCTACCACAATGGTATGAAATTACAAATCAATTACAAGAAAAAAACGTGAAAGTACAAATACATGGAGATTAAACAACTGTTACTGAACAACTACTGGGTAATAGAAGAAATCAAAGGAGAAATGAAAAAACACCTAGAGACAAATGAAAATGGAAATGCAAGTACCAAAACTATGGGCTGCAGTAAAAGCAGTTCTAATAGGAAAGTTCATAGCAATACAGCACTACCTTAAGAAACAAAAGAAATATCACAAAAACAATTTAACTTTACACCTCAAGGAACTAGAAAAAGAAGAACAAATGAAGCCCAAAGTTAGTAGAAGAAAGAAAATAATAAAGATCAGAGTGGCAATAAGTGAATAGAGACTAAAAAGACAATAGTAAAGATCAATAAAACTAAGATCTGGTTCTTTGAAAAGATGAACAAAATTAAATCTTTAGCTAGACTCACCAAGAAAATAAGAGACAGAGTTCCAATAAATAAAATCAGAAATGAAAGAGTAGTTACAATTGATACCACAGAAATACAAAGGATCATGAGACTACTATGAACAATTATATGCCAACAAATTGGAGAACCTACAAGAAATGTATAAATTCCTATAAACTTACAATATTCCAAGACTGAATCATAAAGAAATAGAAAATCTGAATAGACTGATTATTAGTAAGGAGATTAAATCAGTAATCAAAAACTTCTAACTAGCAAAAGTCCAGAGCCAGATGGCATTACTGGTAAACTCTACCAAACATTTAAAGATTTAATACCTAGCCTTCTCAAACTCTTCCAGAAAGTTGAAGAGGAGGTAATGCCTATAAACTCATTTTATGAAGCCAGCATTACCCTGATACCAAAACTAGAACGACCACCACACATATAAAACAACAGTAATAATAAAAATTACAGGCCAATATCCCTGTTGAATACAGGTGCAAAAATCCTTAACAATATATTAGGAAACCAAAGTCAGCAATACATTAAAAGGATCACACAACATGATCAAGTGGGATTTATTCAGGTATGCAAGGATAGTTCAATATTTTTAAATCAATGAATGTGATACACCATATTAATTTAAAAGATTAAAATCATATAATAATCTCAATAGATGGAGAAAAAACCATTTGACAAAATTCAACATCCATTTGATAAAAACACACAACCAAGTGAGTATAGAAGTAACTTACCTCAACACCACATATGAAAAACCCACAGCTAATATCATACTCACCATTCATCAGTAGTGAAAAGCTGATAGCTTTTCCTATGAGATCAAAAACAAGACATGATCCCCACTCTCCTCACTTTTATTCAACATATTATTGGAAGTCCTAGCCACAGCAATTAGGCAATACAAATTAAAAAAAAAAAAAAAAAAGGCATACAAATTGGAATGGAAGATGCCATAAATAGGAAAGTTGGTAAGTATGCCCCACCCCCTACACTCTCCAGCCACCTACCCAAAGCCAGCAGAAGAGCACAACCTACTCAGAGGTTTTCCAGATGACACAATGCTATAAATAGAAAAACCTAAAGATTCCACCAAAAAACTGTTAGAACTAGTCAATGAACTCAATAAAGTGATACAGGATACAGGATAAAAAATTAACATACAAAAATCTGTTGAGTTTCTATAAACTAATAATAAACTATCAGAGAGAGAGATCAAGATAATTCCACTTACAATTGTATCAAAAATAATAAAATATCTAGGAATAAATGTGACCAAGAAGATGAAAAATCTGTAGACTGAAAACTATAAGACATTGATGAAAGAAATTGAAGAAGACACAAATAAATGGAAAGATATACGATGGATTGGAAGAATTAACATTGTTAAAATGTCCTATACAACCAAAGCAATCTACAGACTCAATGGTACCCTATTAAAATTCCATTGGCATTTTTCACAGAACTAGAAAAAATAATTCTAAAATATATATGGAACCATAAAAGGACCCAAGTAACCAAAAAATCTTGAGAAAGAACAACAAAGTCAGAGGTATCATGCACCCTCATTTCACACTCTACTACAAAGCTACAGTAATCAAACAATACAATAGTGGAATAAACACAGATACATCAGTAAAACAGATTAAAGAGCCCAGAAATAAACCCACACATAATATGTTCATTTAATTTACAAGAAAGGGGGCAAGAATATACAATGGGGAAGGGACAGTCTCTTCAATAAATAGTATTAGAGAACTGGACAGCTACATGCAAAAGAATGAAACTAGACCACTATCTTACACCATATATAAAAATTAATTCAAAATAGGGACACCTGGGTGGCTCAGTCAAGCATCTGCCTTCAGCTTAGGTCATGGTCCCAGAGTTCTGGGATCGAGCCCCACATCAGGCTCCCTGCTTGGCAGGAAGACTGCTTCTCCCTCCCCCACTCCCCCTGCTTGTGTTCCCTCTCTCCCTGTGTCTCTCTCTATCAAATAAATAAATAAAATCTTAAAAAAAAAAAAAAAAAAAAAGCTTATTACTTGCCAGACCCTCCCATTTAGACACTACGATATTCCCAGTCGCTAGCCAAGGTCCTTCTCCAGAGATACCACTCTGAACTAAGGTGTCACCATTGTCATAGGCTCTTGCCATTCCCCATGCCCTGCCCATCAAATCCGATCCTTTGGGATATTGATTTTTCATCTTCCCCCCGGGGACTGCTGTTTCTCCTACAGTATCCTAGCCCCACACTACTGCTCTCTCCAGAAGCACAGATTCACATCACTGGAAGGGCAAGTCAGGAGGCCAAATTAGGACAATCAAACTAAATTTAAGATGTACCACCATGGCCAAGCATAATGAGAGCATCACAAATGAATGCCAAAAATCTACAGCACCCAAAATCCAAGAATCAAAATTAGACTCATACACAGGGTTCTACCCTTCCCCACAATGCCCATGGAAAAAGTCTTCTTTCTCTCTCAATTTGACGTGTCCTTTCTGTCACCCCTCCCCTGTTTATGTTTGGGCTCACTACCCAGCAACTGCTTTAATTACCACTTCACTATCTTACTGAAGGAGAGAGATGTTTCCACAGAGCACATCTGCCCAGAGCTTGACAGCTATGAACCCATTTAGTGTACCCAGTAAAGGCAGTCAGGCAGTGTCATCCACAGGTGTGAATGAGTCTACATGGGGTTTAGGTGTGCTGTCTACCCCTGTATGTTTGATTAGTGAAGGGGGGTTGGAGATGAACAGTTAAGCACAGGGAGGTAGGAGAGGGCTGTCCCCATCTCCACACCCACACTCACAGGATGTAGATTTTTTTTTTTTTTTTCATTATTCTAAACAGACTATTTGCTTGCATGGATCTGATGGCTGGATACCTAGGAAATAGGGAATGTTTTTTGTTGTATGAAAAAAATAAAAAATAAACCCATTATATTTGGATCCACAACAGCACAGTTAACTACTGAAATCTAAATTCTCATGTATCACAGATCTTTTGAGAAAGTGTGCCTTCTTCATTCTTGGGCAGAGAAACACTCTGAGTGTTTCCTCATCCCATCTCCAGTAGGCACTAGCATTGGAAAACATGGCTAAGTGGGGTGTTTGGCCAACAGACGCCTCGTACTTTATCCCTTTCCCAGGCACAAACTCTTCCCACGCCTGCACTTCTGGGGCTTGTCCTTTTCCTTTTGCAAAAGCAGGGCCTGCTGTCCAGAGCTGGCACTGTTGGGTTCCTGGCTGCCTGGGCGATGGCTAGGTCCAGCAATGGAGGTATAGTGTGATGGGTTGTACTTATGGGGATTATTTGGAGAGGGAAAGGGGGAAAGCTCAAACTGTCTGTTATGGGCACAGTGTATGCTCAAAGACAGAAACAGGACCTGTGCTCAGAGGTATGAGCTGAGCACAAAATGTGCTCTATTAAGTGATGAAGCAGACAGTGCTGGACAACAGTGGAGGGCAGAGGCCAGGGGCTATTTTTACACTTTAGGGAATAGAGTTAAAAATTTTGGACAGGACAGCATGTATTACACCTAGCTGGCTGGGAGACTTAAGGCGTCTCTCACCCGTCCTCTTCTTCTCTAATTTCTGTGTCTCATCCTCCTGTAGACTTCATTCTCATTTTTCAAGGTAGCCACTCCTTGTTACCACAATGGCAATCTCTGTAGGATCACTTATATTTAAGTTACACCTCCATATTCAAAGTATCCTGCAAGATAGTAGAATATAGCAACACTAGTCGGAATCCTGCACCCTGTACATTTGTTCTTTTGGGCTAATGATTCAAAAAATATTTGAAGCAATATAAACTTTAGAACCTAACTCTTTCACACCCCGCCCCACCCCACCCCACTCCCCAACACACTTAAAAATCTGTTGGATTCTCCTCAACCCTATGACTCTATCCCTTTCTTCTTCTCCCTCATAATCTAACTTCTTGAAAGACATACTTACATTTGCCTTTTCCATTTTCTCATCTTCTGTGTCCTCTTCAGCATGTCAGCCTAGCTGCTACCCCCACCACTGCCCCAGACAGCTCTCATGAAATTCAAGTACCTCCACGTCATTTGCCAGGTGGGTACACTCCTAATAGTACACAGCTTCTCCCTTCCCCCTTCTCGAGGCACTCTCCTCCCTGGAGTCTGGGACACCACACTCCCCAGGCCTCCTTCCCCAATTCCTCCTGCTAGGTCTCCTTTGCAAGCTCTTCCTTTCCCTGACACATCGACACTGGGGCACCTCTTTGTTCTTAATTCCAAAGCCCATGGCCCTTCCTGCCACAGACTATCTCCCACTCTCAATTCCCATTGACATGCAGAGGGCTCCCAATTTAAACCCATCATCTAAGATATCTCCGAATCCAGATGTGTACATACAAACTCCCACCACCAGCTATCCCCTCCTGGGGACCCATAGGCACACCCAAGACCAAACTCATCATCCTCCTTCCACAGCCTCCTTATTGCTGGCATTCCATGTTGCATTCCAGAATCTGTGAGTTGTCATTGGCATGTTCCTCTCTCTCATCACCCAGTCCACACCCAAATTGCCACAAGTCCACATACTTCTCTCCATTCCCACTGCCACCATCCAACCTGGAACCAAACCCTTCATTTGTCATCTAACCTGTTGTGTTGGCTTCCTACACATACCCTGGCCTTGCTATCTCTACACACAACACACAGAGAGTATTATTTTCAAAATTCAAACCTAGCATGTGTCTCCAATGCTAAAAATAACAATAAAAAAATGAAACAAAAATAAAGTCTGCAATGGCTTTCCATTGCTCTTGTAAGAAAGACCAAAACTGAATTCAGTTATCAGTTCTAGCAGTTTTTGGTGGAGTCTGTAGGGTTTTCTATATATATAGTATCATGTCATCTGCAAATAGTGAAAGTTTTACTTCTTCCTTACCAATTTGGATGGTTTTAAAAATTAAATACAAGAGTTTAAAAAAAAAAAACAAAAACAAGAAGGACCAAAATCCTTAGCAAGACCAGCATGTGGACACTCCCTATCTCTACATCATCATATTGACCCATTCTTCCCTTCCTTTCTGTGTTGGAGCCACATTGGAGCAGGGTCAATCTGGTGGGCAGAACACAGCAATAAGAGATACTGGCAGCCAGGCAGGTGAAAGCATCATGGTTAACAGGACTGCAGCACTGTGTGTACCTTCTTCATTAGTGATTCAACAGAATCTTCTTTTGAGGCCCTCTCATGATTCTGGTCTCATCTTACCTTTTTAGAGTAGGTGGCCTCCGGAATAACCTATCTCCTCTCACGTGATGGACAAGAGAAAACATGAGAAATAGACATGAAAAATATAGTCCCTGAAACTGTTGCATCATTTCTATTCAAGACTACTCGGGGCACCTGGGTGGCTCAGTTGTTAAGCGTCTGCCTTCAGCTCAGGTCATGATCCCAGAGTCCTGGGATCGAGCCCCGCATCGGGCTCCCTGCTCAGCAGGAAGCCTGCTTCTCCCTCTCCCACTCCCCCTGCTTGTGTTCCCTCTCTCGCTGTGTCTCTCTCTGTCAAATAAATAAATAAAATCTTTAAAAAAAAAAACTACTCGGTCAATATCCTTTATATAAGGACACTCACGACACACTCCTTTTAGAGTTAAGGACAAAACTCTTAAGTCAAGATTCAAGCTAGTCTATTTCTATTCATGATATAATGGAAATCATGTAGCTTATAGTGTTTTATTTAATTTATATCTCTACCTATCATCTATCTACCCAGGTTGCCAGAAACTTCAAAGTTAAATTAAGGCTAAGAGCAGCAAGTATCTTTAGATTGTGGTTATATCTTCCTTTTAATCCTTTGTTGTTGTTGTTTTATCCTTTGTCCTTATTTTCATAGTCCTATTGTATGTGACTAAAAGGCACCCTTCTGTGAACCCCCCAGAGACTTCCGGGGGCCTGGGGAGGAAGGCATTGCCACAAATCCCTGGGTGGCAGTCACTGGCCTTCAAGGGGAGTCAAGGAGCCCCAAGGGAGTTCTGGCCTTTGGGAAGGCTCAAGGCCAGCTGGTGTTGTGGCATGGAAAGAGGGAAGGCACAGTGTCCTCCATGACTCTCATACCCAGGCAATGGAATCATTGAAAGGACATTGATTTTACAGACTGTATGTATTTTCAAACACCATTCAAACCAGAAACATTTCAGGCTATGAAGCCAACAAGGTCACCCTAAAACAGAAAATTTTTAAACCTTAAAAAAATTGCATAAATCATTAAAACCTTGAAAACACATAATATGCTGCTTTTTTTTTAAGTTACCACCTTTTCCAAAATCCATGCAAATTGCAAAGCCAAAAGAAGAAAACTAAGTTGTTTTTCAAGGTGTTGTGCCAGTCATGGGTTTTTTTTACAGAGCTCCTTAGACTGAGATCCATAAAAGGGAGGTACCACTTCCCATTGCTTCACCAACTTTTTAAAGCCAAGGCTGAAACTTCCATTCCTCCTTTTACTTCTTTCTACTCCCAGATTCAGAAGTGATCTCGAATTAAGGGGAGAATCACTCCAAACTGCTGCTAACCAGGTCGTGGCTCACAAACAAGCACCATTAATAAGAGTAGCAGCCCCTGAGGTAGGCAGGCATGTGCCCATCACTCTCCTAACTGCTGTAAGCTTCATGACACCCTCCAAACTGGGCTCTACCACCTCAGAGATCAGCAAACCGAGAGGTCGAGCAATATGCCCAAGGTCAAAGAGACTAACCAGCAAAACTGACACTCGAATCTTCTCTGGCCAGTGTAGTGTATTTCTGACACTTTTTGCATTTGTTTTCTTTTCTCCTCACTTTCTACGTTCCTGCCCTTTATCGATATTGACCTCAGGAAAGGACCTGGTATTGGCCATTTATATTTCATTGTGATTTTTAATCAGTATTACCACCTGAACGTAAAACATATGCGTTGTTTTCCTGATTATGAAAATCATCACATTAAAGATTCTAATTAGAGAATTGTTACTTTTTGAACTAGTATAGATCTAAGCAATCATATAGTACAACTGCTTCCTTTTAAAGAAATGTCATTTGAGGTCTAAAAAGATGACTACAACTTGCTGAAGGTCACACAGCTAAATAAGTCTCTAAAAGACTCTTCATCCTTAAAAATCATAAATTTCCTAAAACATAATTAAGGATTTTTTTTTTATAATTTTAAGGTTGACAATAAAATCTTTTCTCAAAGCCCTTGAGGCCAGATCCAATGACAAATTTCTTATAAATTGCCAAAAGAAGTATGAGGACCTGAAACCTGAATCTTTTGGAAGAATTCTTCCCCCTAGTAAAGGAATTTCAAGCCACAATGAGCAAGTGGAAGCAAGAGCTCAAATATGAAGCCCCTTCCCACAGAGCTGCTGACTAGCCCATCACCTGGCTGCCTCTGAGCCCACTGGGCTCAACTCCTGCCCTTCCCAAGCTGCCTAAGAACCACCTCCAGAGAGCAGAGGGGCCTCTACGCAAGCAGAAGCCTCAGCATGCCCTCCTCATAGGGCTCTCCAGAACCTCACATCCAGGCCAGGCACAAGGTAAGATTCACCCTGCCACACACGCCACCTCCATGGAAAGCCACGGGCCTCTGTGTCACTGAATAGCGACCTCTGGCCACATGGCAGGCCCTGGAGGTTCTTCATTTCCTCTGCAGCTGGGCTTCTTACACCCACACTGGAGTGATATTATACTGACACACTGGGTTTGACAGTGGATGGGACAATCTTCCAGTGGGAGGGGCCACACACATAGACGGCATTATAATCGATAGCTATTCAAAAGCACGTGCTGATACAGCAAGCTTGAGCCATTTGATTGAGAGCCTGTGGCATGCCGCCCCCATCCTGGCAGAGGGCCTACACCTTAACCTCACACAGCTCACCTGGATCTCAGCCTCCTGAGCCTATGTGCCGGGGACACGCTGCCATACCACATCCCACCATTTCCCCACTTGCTGGAAAGGAGTCAAGGTGACCCCTAAATAAGCTTTTGTGGAAGAGCAATGCATTTTTCACCCAGTTAGTATTAATGGGGTATAAATTTCATTCTGAAAACACCTCTGTGCTGGTCAGAACTGCATGTGTCTAGAGGGACAGGCAGAGACCAACTCACAAAAAACAATGTCAAACTCAGGCATGAAAATTCAACTTCTATATGTTAAACTAAACACTTTACAAAATTACAATCAATTGCCTTCACTCCCTCTTGGATAAAAGTCAAATTGTAAAGGTTTTATACCAGAAAAGAAGCATGCTTTTGAAACGAAGTCAGGAATCCGAGAGGTTGGAAAGCTGACGCCCCAGGGAAAAACTGTGTATTGGCCTTGCAGACTTCCCCTGGAAGATTCACTGTAGTACTCCATTTATCCCCCAAGAGCCAGGGCCCCAGCACAAGCCCAGAGCAATGACCTGAGCACCTGCTGTCCACCTGCATGTCCTCTGAGCACCTCTGGGTCAGTCTCTGCTCTGGTCTGAACTCTCTTGCACAGCCTTCAGTCTACATTCCAGATCTCAGCCCTTAAGCGGGGCTGTCCTGTTGCTACCACCCAATCCCACGTCTCTGTGGCCAGGACTACCAACATGTCCCTGCCCCTGAGGCTGGCATCAGCACCAATTCTCCCAGCTATGTGTGCTTGACAGCTCGGCCCAGCACACAGCCAAGGAAGGAGCAAATTCCTCAGTCTGAGGGTCTGACCTTAACATTTCAAAGGCATAGTTATCTCGACCCTGGAATGAGGAGCCTGAGCAGTGGGAATGCTGATAACCGCACTACTTCAAAGTAATTAGATTAAAAATACTTATGTAAGCTTGTAAAGATTTGGAAAAATCGGACCAAGTGATTGGTGATTTATGTAAATATAAGAATTCATGAATTCCATTCCAAACAAATCCTTTCCAAGCAAAATGCAGAGCTGCAGAATCACCCATATGTCTGGCCCTTTTATTTATATATATATATACCCATATAAATGCATTTTGCTTGGAAAGGATTTTTTTGGAATAGAATATATATTATATATTAATTTTTATATATACTTATGAATATATATTTGATATAATATATTGTAATATAATAATATATATTACATATATTAATGTGTTTTGTTTGGAAAGGATTTATTTGGAATGGAATTCATGAATTCTAATATTTACATAAATCACCAGTCACTTGGTCTGATTTTTTTCTAAACCTTTTTATATATGTGTGTGTGTACATATATATATACATATATATGTATATGTTTGTGTGTATATATATATCTATATGTATATGTATGTGTGTGTATTTGTGTGTGTTTGTGTGTGTGCATGTGTATAGAGAGAAAGAGAGAGAAATTAAATTGAGCCCTTTATGCCAAGGTTCAGGTATAAATTGACCACAATTAATTAAAGTTTATAAAAGAGAAGCAACAGCTCCTGGGATATCTTAAGCACACAAACTAGCTCCCAGGACCTGCAAGCTCATACAGCTGCACCTCATACTCAGTCACAGAAAGAACAAAGAGGACTATGGCCCAGCCACAGTAGGCAGAAAAGCAAGTGTCCTTTATGAGAAATAACCCCATCTCTTAGAGTTTTAAGCAATGTCATAAGAATCACTGTCCAGTTCTGTGGATCCAAAACACCACAGTGAACAGAGGTGAGGTCCCAAACCACTGAGGACCAGGCAAACCATTTCAGATTGCTATGGACTGAATGTTTGTGTCCCCCCAAAATTAATATATGTTTAAGTCTTAATGCCCAATGTGATGGTATCTGGAGGCTGGGGTCTTTGGGAGGTGATTAGGTCATGAGAGTGGAGCCCTCATAAATGGAGTTAGTGCCCCTATAAAAGAAACCCACAGAGCTCCCTCACCCTTTCTGCCCCATTGCAGGATACAACAAAGTCTGTGACCTGGAACAGGTCTCACCTGACTGCTGGCACACCAAGATCAGACTTCCAGCCTCCAGAATTGTGAGAAATCAGTTTTGTTGTTTATAAAACACTCAGTCTATGGTAATTTGTTACAACAGCGCTAACTAAGACACGCATAAAGGGCCCTAACCAGGGACCTTCTCGTGAAATATTTAACAAGCACAAAAATTTTGCCTAATGTAGCTTCTGTCTGGCTTTTCTCTCTCTCCTCTTGGAAAAACTGTTCCTGCCCCACCCCCACCTGCCACCCCAGCGGTCCAATTTCACCACCAGGTAAGAGAGACCACGTGCCTATCACCTTGAGCTCACTTTCTCATCTCAGGATCAGAGGAAGCCCCTCTTCCAGCCAGGCCCTGGGGCAACCCCTTTTCCAAGGAGCCCACCTGCATCAGGCTCTGTCCTAGGGTCCAGCCCTTCCTGCAAGTGTTCCCTCTGGGTCCCCAGACCTGTGTTCAGTGCTTACTTCTGCCAGCTTCTGTTGCTTGGGGACACAAGGCTGCCTGAGCTGTGTTAGCAACTCACCTTGCTTTGTGCTCTCTCCCCTGGCCCAGTTTTGCTCCAATTGCTTCTGTCTCCATCATTGCTCTTAACAATTTCCCTGGAGTGTCATTTCACTCAGCCTCCTAAACTCCACTTCAATGCCTCTTTTCTCTCCCCTCTTTCTAACCCACCATTCCACTTGGGAGAAAATAATTGAGCTCCTTAAGATGCTGCCCTCCATGCTATTCAACTTCCCTCCATCATCAACGCCTCTTGATTATAAGAATCACCAATTACTCTACTTAAGGAGCACTACATTTATACAATAGGTACATATCCATGTTAAAGACAGCCATTATCTCATTAAGGGAGGACCCTTCAAATATTTAATGCTTGGAGTCATACTTCATACCATTTCACACCTCCTTTTTGTCCCACTTGGCATCACCCCTCAATCTGCAGTCACTGGGAAAGAGTATGTTTAAGCATAGTTTTAGTGATTAACTATGCACTTACTCAAAATATGATTCTGCATCTAGGGGTGCCTGGGTGGCTCAATCGGCTAAGCGTCTGCCTTCGGCTCAGGGTCCTAAGATAGAGCCCTGGGTCAGGATCCCTGTTTGGCAGGGGAGTAAGCTTCTCCCTCTCCTTACGCTCTTGTGCTCTCTCTCACTCACTCTCTCTCTCAAATAAATAAAATCGTTTTTAAAAATTTGATTCTGCATCTCTACTAAGAATTGCTGGGCAATTCTAAATTCAAAACCTCTGTTTACCTGGAAAAGCATTGAATATGACCAAGTGTTGAATATGCTCAAGAAATATTTGCTCAAAGGATAAATGGATGGATAGATGGATGGGTGGGATGAATGGATGGATGCGTGGGTAGATCCAACACTAAACATTTCTGGAGATGTCAAGATCTCTTCACTTTGCGTTACAGTTCCAAGGAGGGAAGTAAGAAATGAGGGGCATAGGGCTGCTCCTGATCCAGCAGGAGCTGCCCCCCCCCCATGAAGTCATTGGTCATTTCCAGGGGATTTGTCCTATAGAGCTTTGCACAACACAATTAAAGTAATCATCATAATAAAATAATAATATTGCAGTACACTAGCCACATGTCAAGTGCTCAATAGCCACATGTGGTTAGTGGCCACCACACTGGAGCATTTCATCACCACAGAAATTTTATTAGTCAGTACTGTGAGACGAGAAAACATGAGGAAGCCATTTAAGATGCCCTAGAACGCCTTTCATGTGAGTAACATGCTCACATTAGTACTGGTCTCACTCCAGTGTGACCAGTACTGTCAATTGAAATACCATGTCATTTGTACAGTCTAATGGGAAATATATATTTGGTCTTTGTCCCTGGTTCCTGGCATCAATCTCCTAAAACCTTACCCTTGGAATTCCCTGAAAGATAGGACTGTCTTTTGTTATTCATAACAAGCCCCTTTAGACCACACCTGAGTTTATGCTAATGAAGAGATTCTTATGAGTCCCTAGATAGTTTCAGGAAGGGGTTGGTCCAAGGCTCAATTAGAGGGTTGGAATTTTCAGTCCCATCCTCCCTTAACTTCTGGGGAGGGGAGAAGGGCTGGCAATTGAGTCTAATCACCAATGGCCAATGATTTAATCAATCATGCCTCTGTAATGAAACCATAAAAATCCCTAATGGACAGGTTTCAGACCCTCCAGGTTGGTGAACACATAGAGCTGCTGGGACAGTGCACCCCAAGAGAGCATGGAAGTTCCATTGGCACCCTCCACCCCCAATACAATGCCCCATGCATCTCTTCCATTTGGCTGTTCCTAAGTTGTATCCTTTATAATAAACTGGTAACAGTAAGTAAAGTGCTTTCCCGAGTTCTGCAATTTGTTCTAGTGAATTATTGAACCTGAGAGGGGGCTGTGGGTACTCCCAAATTTGTACTCAGCCAGGCAGAAATATGGGTAGCTTGGGCACCACATTTGAAACTGGTGTCTGATGTGGGGACAGTGTCATGGAACTGAGCCCTTACACTGTAGAGTACATGCTAACTCTAGGAATTAGTGTCAGAATTGAATTGTTAGATACCCTGTTGGTCAGTTGAACACCCACTTGGTCAGAGAATCCGAGAACTGATTGGCATAAAGGAAAAACTCTCTCAGTTTCACTTTTCTCTTTCAATAAAAAGACTGTGGGGGTGTGTTTTGGTGGCATTGTGCCTATAAGGAGGCTGCCTCTGGTCAGGGGGAGGGTTTCTATTTATACACTGTCTGCAGAGCACTTTGCAATCCTTCAGCATGAAGGGTTCCATATGAGTGCAAGGTGTTATTGCAAGGTGTTAACAGTTCCAAATGAACCTTTTCATTTAACTGTGTCAACCTCTGGATTAGCCAGTCTTAACTCAATAGATGGTGGAGTGGGCAGAACTAATGAGTTTTTGTTTAGAATATTTATATGTCTGACCTGAAAATTATGAGAGGTTTTTTCAATTTGAACCAGGGGGAAATTTTAACCTTTTTGCCAAAACACATAGATCATTGAAACCTATTCCTCATTTTATTTAAACATAGGTAGAATGAAACCCAGAAATAATAATGGCAATGATACTAAATATTCCCCCAGCATTTTTCTTTCAAAAACCTTGTGAATGTATACATAGATTAGCTTGCTCATCCTCCAACATCCCTAGACTTGTTTATTTGAAATGTTAGTGTGGACAATGGGAAAGAAGTGTGAGGTATTTACCTTGTGTTTACTCTCCCCTAATCTCTCTGGAGGAGGGAGGACTTTGCATCTATGCAGCATCCCAGCAGCATCCAGCAGCATTTCCACCGTGTAGTTCCAACTCTTGGGCTCAACTAATGCACTTATTTCTCCATGGGAGCCTGCAAACACATCCTGAGTCTTCTGAACACACTGCTTCATGGACACAACCAATCTGCTTTCCCTCCTCCAGCATGTGAGATAATCAAATATGTGTATTAATCAGAGTACTCCAGAGAAATAGAACCAATGGAATATATCCTTATATCTATATATCTATATCTATCAATGTCAACATAAACATATATCAATAGAGAGAGAGAGATTTATTATAGGGAACTGGTTCATGTTGTAGAAACTGGCAAGCCCAAAATCTGCAGAGCTGATAGCTGATGTCCCAGTTCAAATCCAAAGCCCAGAAACTGATGTGGAAGCAGGAAGAGGTGATATCCTAGTTCAAAGGCCACAAGGCAGGAGAATTATCTCTTACTCTACGAACAACAGCCTTTTGTTTTATTCAGGCCTTCTACTGATTGGATGAGGCCCACCCTAATTACTCATTGGAGGGCAGTCTGCTTTACTCAAAGGATTCAAATGTTTATCTCACCCCAAAACACAGAAATACACACAATAATATTTGACCAACTATTTGGGCACCGTGGTCTAGTCACACCAATACATAAAATTAACCATCACACTATGTGTGTACATAAAGCAAAGCACAGTTCATGAGCATCTATCTCTCCTTTGGTGGGATCCAGTTTTCTCAGCCCTTCCACAAACCATCAGAGGAATCAACAGCAGAGCTCAGGCCAGTGACACCCACCAGTAGATTTCCTTATAGGGCCCCCATCTCCATTCACACAAGCTGGGAATCACTGCATGCAAATGGTGGGCTGCTGTCAACACCTTCTGAGGTCCAGTCCCCCGCTGACCACAGGGCACAGCCATCACCATTCTCGTGGCCCATCCCTGTCTGGAATGTGCTGTCCCCTAGAGACTCACTCAGAGTCAGCTCCTCAGGAAACCACACCTGCCCACCTGTCCCACTAAGAGGAACTCTGGACACTGTTGGTCTCCATTTAGAGACTACAAAGGGTAGGGCTTCAGGAGCATCTGGCCCAGCCCTCTGGTTTTACAGAAGTCATTGAGACCCAGAGAGGTAAGCACCTTGACCAAGATGCTCAGAGAGCTAATGAGCCCTGACTGGAATATAGTCCCTCACGCCCACTCCAAGGCTCTGTCCACAGCAGCATCTCTGCAGACACTGTGTGAGGCTTCCAAGCACTCTTCAGCCATCATTCCTCTGCATTAGGCTTATAGCCACGTTCAGAGCACAAATCAGGGATTCTATCTCTTTTGTACCCTCCTGCTGTAGCCTTGACTCCCGCTGAATGCAGTAGCAGGCACTATTTGGCCTCTCCCCATGGGACATGTTGGCACTTTCAGCAGGGCAAGCACTCCCCAGACTTTAGGAAAATCAAGAACACTCCCCACACATTCCCAAACACTCCTCCTGGGAGGAGGATGAGCAGCCATGGCTCCCTGCAAAGGCAGTGTACAGGTCCTCAGGAGCTGACCCCAACAAAATCCTCAGAGATGCACTCCACCGTGGCTTTTCCTGTCCAGAAGAGTGAATCAATGCCAGATGGGGACGGTGCCTGGACTTCATGGCTCCAGGGCCTGGACGCCTGGCCCGCCTCACCCCTCACTGAAGATTTGCACCTCTGAGCTCCCTGCTCCCAGCTGGAATGGGCCATACTGATGGATGTGGGTTGTCGGTGCCAGACCATGTAGTAGGTGAAAGTTCTGGAAACTTCACAGAAAAGTCAGTTCTTGTAAAATTTCTAGTGTGTTTTTGTTAGCCCCAAAAGAGAGATCTGTGCACTCTGGATTGCTCTGGTTCTGCCCATTCTAAAGGGCAGCAGCACTCTTCCTGGTTACTAAAGAGTGCCCCCCATATATAACCATATAACCTGGGTCAGGGCTAAATTGTCCCTAAAATTTAACCTCAGGTGTTTTCGATAACAAGGAGGGTAAATTGATAAAACCAAATGTATCAAAGTCAAAATAGATAATGCCAAAATAATTCCTATTGAAGTTTGAGGTATACCATATATTTCTCAAAATGTCGTGGAGCACAGTGTTTAATTCATTGGCGTCCTCAGGAGGTGTGGATTAGGATGGAGGGAGAGGCAGCCTGAGAATATGCGAAGGAAAGGCTCATAAGGACACGTTTTTATCCAAAACAGCTTATAGACATACCTCCACTCAGCAAAATGGACTTAGCCTCCTCTGGCCTGACTGTAAAGAATAATGTTCCAGCTCTCACATCATTTCAAGAAGAAAGGATGGTCCTGAAATGTGTGATAACTGTTAACTCTAGGGTACTTTTCAGATCTACTTTCTTCTAAAGAGAGATCATCAACATGTAAGAGAAAGGTTTGACTATCCAGCAAAGCACTACCTACAAATATCCAAGCTGACATTGAGCAGTCCCCGAGCCTGTGAGCTCGCACAGCCTTATTCTTCCAGTAACTGCAGCCCTGTCCCAGAGTCAGTGACTGACCTGATCCTGGGCAGGCCCCCACTGCATCTCCTCTCCCCTCCCATGATATGCTGAGAAGCCAGGTGTCCAAATAAATGAGCCTTGCATTGTAGCATTTGCCAGTTTCCCTGGTGTAAATATTACCACCATATTCAATTCCAAAACCCCAATGGTTGAACCACTGGGTGGCAGAGTTCTTGAATATTTGCCATCCCCTGGCCTCTCTATGACTAACTGCCTCGCATCCTCTACACATTGGCTCAAATGTTGCCTTCTCCGGGAGACCTTCCCCAACCATCTCACCCTATATTCCCCATCCCCCTTCTCTGCTTTATCTTCTCCTTGGCATTTCTCATCATATTCACATACATAATTGATTTATTTCATGTATTTTGTGTCTCTTCCCCCCTAAGGACACACTCCAGAGAGGCATGTGTATTGTCTGTTGTTCACTGATGTGTCCCCAGCTAAAGCAGCATCTGACACATGGTCAGGGCTCCACATTTACTAATCAGTAAGCCCCAGCTTTGGTTTGAGTATCTGGTAAACAATGCTTTTGTCTCTCCTGCCTTTGCACTTCTGGGATCCTCACTTAGAACCATCTTAGCCACAGCCCAAACCCCAGCTAGCTGTAGATAAAACCTTTGAATTCTGTCATCCAACTAACTCCTTCAAGTAGGAATAAATGGGATCTGTCCAAATGTGTCCATCAGAGATAGAATTCTCCTTAGCCCAGAGGCCTTCTATTTCTAGCTTGGCTGGCAGAAGAAAATGATCTCCTCCCTCCTTAGCAAAAAGGCTTATTTACAAGGGAAATAGCTCACTGTGCCCTGTACCATGCTCAGGCTTTTCCTCACCATCCTGAGTTCAGAAACAGCAAATTGACACCTTAGCTCCCAAATACAGGGAGAGTCTCCGTTAGTAACAAGTGCTCCTGAATATATCTGTGGGAACAAAAATGCAGAACCTGGTATTTTATTGTTATCCTCTTTCTTCTAGACATTCTAGAATGCTCTCAGCCTTCTAACTGTAGTTGGATTGTAATAGACGGACTAATTTGGGTTGTTGCCCCTTTGACACAAATTAGCTGCAGATGAGATGTTTATACACAATAGAAATGAATATTAAAACTGTGCAACACTGCCAATAGAAGATGAATAATTGAATCAAGAAATATAAAAACATTATCAGAAAAATAAATTCAAGCCTTGGCTGATGCCACGCCTCCAACAATACTCTTCCTTGGAGGTGACATCTTTGCCCCAAAGGGCATGTTTCCGAATATCCGGTCATTCTAGATGTTACCTCTAAGGTTTTCCCGGTAGGCCATGTGCCTCTACAGCTGTGTGACGTTAGATTCCGTGGTTCCCCGGCTCCACTAGCATGCATCCCTGGGAACGAGCGAGAGCACCCCCGCACCGGCCTGTGCAGGGCCTCAAGGCCGGCACCTGCTCCTTGCACTCTGGCCCCCCAGTGTGACCGCCTTCCCCCCCACCCCCGCTCTCTTCACCTTCGTTTCAACCTGGCAAAGGATCTCTGGAAGTGCGTCCAGCCCCAAGCACTCCCTCGCAGTCCTCCCTACAATCCTTGAGGTTAGGCCTCTTATACTGTAATGCCTGGCTGGCTCCTAAGCGCCTTAGCTGCCTGGGCCGGAAGCGGAACAGATTGAAGGCAGCGACATCTAGTGGCTCTACGTGGTATCGAACTTAGTAGATGTGTATATTAATGTACATAATAGGGAGCGGGAAAGAAACTTCGAAAGCACGTTACATGTAACCTCAGCAAACTGAGAGTATCAAGACAAAGGCACTGATAGGCCGTAACTGTGCTTTGCTTTTGTCTTTCCTGCTGAAGAACCTGGTTTGGTTTGGCATCTTCCTCCAACTCCTTGCTTGTTAAAATAATTCGCTGGAGGCAGCAAACCTTCCTTCCACTACAGCCGGTGGGTGTCAGCTCAGGAGCAGGTCCCAGGGGTGAGAGTCAGCGCACAGGAATGGGCATGTCAGAGACAACCACACAGGAAGGAATAAAGCATGGATAGGGGATGATTAGAGATCACGCATCAGGTTTGGGGGTGCTTCATTTTTCTCAGATGACAAGCACTGCATTTTGTAATTAAGGGGACTCCTCCCCTTACTGACTAACATTTCCAAGTGTAATTGCAATTGCTAGGAATCTGACAGAGATAAGGAGGGTGTACCTTCGGCCCAGGACAACGACACAATAATGAATAAAAATGCAGGAATAGAATTTGAACCTTAAGTACAAGCTTCGTGCAGTCTAAATTACCAAAGAGATTTATTACTTGGGTGTGCCAGAAAGTTTAGATACATATGCCCAGCTACCACAAAGAGAATTCTTGATATTTCTCCATATGGATAAGAATATTCATCACATAGTTTACAATTCAAACATACAAAAGTCAAGAAATGTAGAAAACTCATTTTTTACTACCAACTCACTAATGTGGGTTATGTATACTTGGCAATAAGAAGTAAAATCATGCAGTGGCCATAAAATTCTTATATCCATACATAGATAAGTAATATCACAGGGAAATCTTGCATCTATGAACTGACCTATTTATCCTGAATGGTGCTCTTAAGCCTGGAGTTTTCTTGATCTTGGTTTTGAGGGCTGTTGATCTTAAGGAAGGAAAGAGAGAGTCATTGTGGAAAGCATGCCACATTTCTGTATTTATCCCATGACCTGAAGCATCCTACATCCAGCTACCAAGAATTAATTTTAAAAGTATTCTAAAAAGTACTACTGGCCTCTGAGTCTTAGTTACAAGCCTACCAGTAATAAGCACATCAGACTATTTCATAATATTAAGAATACATCCTTATCTAAGGGGAAAAACAAAAAACAAAAATTACTCAGGAAGACATGACCAACTGAAGACAAGACCAATACAAAATTTTTTATTTAAATCCCTTCCCTGAGATTATCAGTGAGGAAAGAGAACAAAGTCTACCCGTTGCCTTTTGACCAAATTTTTACAGCTCTCAGACCAGCTCTCCCCACTCCCGCACAATCACTTTAGTGTTGAGAGTAAACTGGCAAGCAGTCTAATCCCTGAGTGGGCAGTGAGTGCCCATGCCCTGCCATAGAACAAGCAGATGAGGTGTGCCATGCACACATACAAATTATCACATTCACCAAAGTAATTAAGAAATACATTTATTTAAGAAGGGGGAGATGCTCCAACAGTGTGCTTTAGCTCAGATCTGGGGTTAACAGAAGCTGAACTAGTACAGAAGACAAAGGGATGCTGTAGGGTGGACAGTCGCACCCTACACAGTGACCTTTATCAAGGCACTGCCCACTGCCTCTCATCCAGGTGACGTCTTCTTTCCTTCCTCCTTCCTCATCCAGGTGACTACCTCTCGTGGTGAGCTCCGCCCAGATCCCTGGTCCATTACACCATCCCATGGACCGCTGGACACCCTCATTTTGTCCAGAAGAGTTTTATTTTGTACAGGAGCATCCCACTGCACTTGACCTAGCCCTCTGAAAGGTATTCTAGGGCAGGGAAATATCTGAGTGTGTGTTTCCCCTTGATGTAAAATCAGCCAGAATCATCTCAGAACATAGGAGTCCAAGAGATCATTTCTAGGGAAACAGGCAACTGAAATAATCTGCCAGTGGGAGGGGATTAGGAGAAGGAAAGCCCCATAGCCCAGACATCAGGAGGGTATCAACCTCTTAGGGGATGTAAGGGATTCTCTACCTGTCTAAGAGTGAGCTATCCCACTGGGCATTTACCCCAAAGATACAAATGTAGTGATCCGAAGGGGCACATGCACTCCAATGTTTATAGAGGCAATGTCCACAATAGCCAAACTATGGAAGAGCCTAGATGTCCATCAACAGATGGATAAACAAGATGTGGTATATATATACAATGAAATATTATGCAGCCATCAAAAAATGAAATCTTGCCATTTGCAATGACATGGATGGAACTAGAAGGTATTATGCTAAGTGAAATAAGTCAGTCAGAGAAAGACAAGTATCGTATGATCTCACTGATATGAAGAATTTGAGAAAAAAGACAGAGGATCATAGGGGAAGGGAGGGAAAAATGAAACAAGATGAAACTAGAGAGGGAGACAAACCATAAGAGACTCTTAATCTCAGGAAATAAACAGGGTTGCTGGAGTGGAGGGGGGTGGGAGGGATGGGGTGGCTGGGTGATAGATATGGGGGAGGGTATGTGCTATGGTGAGCGCTGTGAATTGTGTAAGACTGGTGAATTACAGACCTGTAGCCCTGAAACAAATAATACATTATATGTTAATAAAAAAAATCAAAAATTAAAAAAATAGAGTGAGCTATCCCCTTTCACATACAAACACATGCACAATCATACACACACACACACACACACACTGTGTCTTAGAACATTGATTCAAGAATGAATCAGAAGAAAGATTTGCCACTGAATGAATCACCAGCATCAATCTATGCAGTACCCAGGGTTTTCCTGGGAGGTCCTCCTTACAAATCCTGGCCAGGCCTGGTCCTGCTTAGCTAATGAGATCACATCCCAGGGCATGGATCCATAACACCACCTAACTGCAGGGGCCCATAGCTCCTCCCTGTCCACACCTACATGCTACTGGATTGCTGGGTCTGCTCCTGCTATTCTCTCTGCCTGGAATGCCCCTTCCCCTTCTCCCAGCCCCTGAAAATCCTACTTTCCCAAGACCTTCTTTCTGCATGGCCCTACTGAACGTTTCACACATGTGGTTATACTGCGCCGTCTGACTGTTGGATCTTTTGTCCAAAGGTCCTGGGGTTCTTAAAGACAGAGGTAGTCATTGTTCTGTGTAGTTGTGACTCCATTTGGAGGACTAAGTTTCAAACAGGGCAGATCCAGCTAGGGACTCCAATGCAATCAACTCCCCACTTTCTTCCAATGGAAAAAGTCAGAGAGACTCAGCTGTTTTAATCTACCCTAGCCTAGATACACCAAAACCCCCTCTGAATGGTAAAAGGAAAGCTTCAATCTTCCTAGTGTCCAACATCAAAAATGCCCTAAACTAAGCAGAGGCCTCTCCCCAAGAAAAAAAATTCCATTTAATTCAACAAAATGTCACCTGTGCACAAGACACTGGACTAGATTCCCTGAGGCCACATCTGGACACATTCCTGATGCTCTCCACCCAGTCGGTGGACAAATGATGTAAGGGCTGCAATCATCCCATGCATTCCCCCATCCAAGGGATGTTTACCGAGGACTTACTATGTCTCAGGCCCTGTTCCAGGCACTGAGAATACAGCAGGGATGGAACAAAAGCCCCAACTCATGGAGCTCATATTCTAGTTGGAGAGACAGACAATAAACAGTACCAATGAAAATAGAACACACTTTCACATAGGTCCATGCTATGATGGGATGAATGCAGGTAAGGGGATGAGTAAGGCCTAGGGGCAGACACTGTGGTCAGGGGCTCAGGGAAGTCCTCCCTGTCGTGCTAGTACTTGGCCAGTGGCCTGAATGACATGAGGGAGTGAGCCCTGGGGCAGGAGCAATTCCAGACAGAGTTATAAAAACAGCAAAAGGCCACAAGCCTAAAGCAGAGAAGCAAGGAAGGGGGCCCAGCTCCTCCTCCCCACCCCGCAGCTGTGCAGCAGCTCAGAGTGGCCAGTGGGCTCAGCCAGAATGACCAGGCTGCCGCCCTTCTGCCACTAAGCATCTTGGTCTGCTGCTGACATCAGGCCTTTCATCATGTCAGGCTTCCTATCCTTAGCTGCAAAAACGGAGGAAACACAATTTCATTTAAGTCACTGAGCTGGAGTGTTGCAAAAGTTTAGCAATAACAAGCAAGTCTGTCAAGCATTTTGTGCTTCCTGACCATCTGATGTGAGTGGTCCTGCTGTGGCTGCCATGGCTAGGACGCAGGTCCCACCCTTTCTGCTCCACCTGCCAACTCTGTGAGCCTTGGAGGAAGCCTCCTGAATCCCAGCACCTCCCAGAGGTTTACATGGTACTTTGGGATCCTTCTGGACTTGACATGTTATGTAAATTTAAGTGCATTATCATTAATCTTAGCATGGATTTATCCTTCTTTTCAGGTGCCAGGTTAGTTTAATGATGCAGCTGCTGTGAGACCCGGAAAGAAAATATGAATGCAGGGAAGCCACAGCTCCAGAGAGAGAAAGACTCCTCTAGGCAGGCGCTGGGCTGATTCAGAGCCATGGGAAGCTGTGTTCCTCTGGCCTCCCTCACACCAAGACCAAAATAAAGTTTTCTTAAGCGTCCAAGCCCTTGGAGTTCTCATGATCTGAAATGCAACTTGGGTAATCAGGTGATCACTACGATTGCTCTTTTAACCTCTATTTTACTTAATGAATTTTGTTTAAAACCATATGTATATATCACAAACCATATATATTATCCCATGTATACACATTTTTTTCACTCCTCAAGTTCTAACATACATCATACATCTCAACCAATTTTTCCTATTTTTTATTGAAGTATAAGTAACATATAGTGTTATGTCAGTTTCAGGTGTACCACACAGTGATCTGACAGTTCCATACATTACTCAGTGTTCATCATGGTAAGTGTAGTGGCCATCTGTCACCATCCACATCTCAACCATTTAGTAGACTGGTAGGACTTCCATTTCCCATGCACTCCCACCCCACCTCAACTACTCTGTAAACACACGTGCACACACATGCATGTTTCCATCAGTCAGCGCACAGGACACTTCTCTAGGTGGAACCCCATTCACTCACTCTTTTCTCTCCCCTCCTTCCCCACGGAAATTCAGCAGTCCCATTCTGTCAGACTTCATGTGATAAATGAATCTATGCTAAAATGTTAATAATTTTGTCATGTCTTTCAAATAAATTGATAAAATTCAAGCCTGAAAGCTTGAACCCAAAAGCTTAGGTAAAATGGGAATTTCTGGCCCAAAAGGAGAAGGATGTCCTGAGATGTTCCTCACATCACCATCACGCCATGGAGGCAGCAGCCGGGAGGGCCTGTGTGTGAGCTGGCCCCAGTCTGTGCCCTATAAAAATTAATCCACTCAACTTCTAGGGAGGGGAATGTGTGAAAATAAAATGAAGTGGGAATTATTTGAGTCTTTATTTCACCCACACTGGCACTCCTGGGGAACGTGCGTGCTTCACGCCTCCCAGTAATCCAGCTTTAGAGGGAAAAAGAAGACTTCCCTCAAGTGGAAAAACCTACCTGTGGCCTTAGTGATTTAGTAGGTGCCAGTCTAACCTGAAATAATAAATACCATTATGATGTCACTGTCTCACTGCTCATTTTTAGAGTCTCTGGACCTTTCTTCCAAAAACACGAGCTCATGAATAGGACTCTGTGGTGCCTGACATGCCGTTTATGGGTCAGCACAGCCACTGGTGGCTGAGTCTGTGGCGAGAGGCTTTCCGAGACCCTCCCAGCAGGTATCAGCATAGCCCTCTTGCCTCTGAACTAACCCAATTCAGACTCAAAGTGCCAAGCTGAAGTTCAGACTTGTCACTGTGAGCTGTATCACTGCCCCCAGAGCTGATCTCAGGTCGGGAAGAAAAAGTCCCCTCTGTCCCTAATTGTGTCTGTGACTTAAAGTGATTTCATTTTGCTCTCAGCCTTTTGTGTATGTGTTCCATGGAAAGTAGCTACGGATAAAATACAAAAGCCAGATTTCTGATACAGTTTCCACTTTCAAGGAAACATTTCTTTTGGACCATAGAATACGAGGTGTGAAAAATGTCAGAAATTGTTGGGGCAAAGAAGTAGAGAGGGAAAAAAAAATCTAATCTCAAATAACCTTAACTCGTTCGCAGGCATGCCCAAAAGGAAGTGGTCAGCTCAAGGTGTGCACAGTGGTTGGACTGAGCTGTGTCCACCGAGCTGAAAGTCCGGGAGAGCAGCCACACCTTTCCTCCTTAACCTCAAGTGGAAGAGCGCCTAGTACAGCACCATAAATGTGGTGGTTACTTCATGTGTTTGTAGAACACTTCGTTCTCTGCCTCCCTGTCCCAGTCAAGAGTTTTTGAGAGGATTCTCAACCCCTGAAAGAGGTGACTCCCTGCCTCCTTGGCCTTCCACATCTGAGCTGCCCTACTTTCTCTCTTTCTTTGGGTGCTCCTCACAAAACCGGTATCCATCTCCCTGAGCCTTATAGTGACTCATTCCTAAATCTGCCCATTGTCAAGCACCCCTGGGATCATGCACCTCACTATTCTCCTTTGTGGCCACACTGCCCAGCCCTTGACTGGGCCCTCAGCCTCAGCAAGGTCGCTAAAGTTCCTAGATTGAAACCAGCTGCTCTCCAAGGGATCCTCCAGCCCTACCCGCACAAATTAAATCATAAACAATATTCAGCCAGCTTCTGAATTGCCCTCCCTAACTGATTTGCAGTGTGCCTCAGAAAACTCTACAGCTAATATCTCCAGCTAATTCAATAGGGTATTTAAAGTATTCCTTTAAATTTTAGGCATAAGTCCTTATTTAGGAAAATAACCCTTTACTCAAAACATTGTTTGTATGAGAAAATTACATTTACTTACATCACTTCCTCTTACAAATCTTCAAGAACATAGCCTGCCCTAAAGACTAACCATATTTGAAAAACAGCCATTTTCTTGTCCTCACTATTCTTAATCTTCTGCCACTTTAGTTCTCTAAGGTATTTCTAAGCAAGATGGTGAAAATGGTAAGTAAAAGAAAACAATTAAAAATTAAAGCTAATGAGAAAATGAAAAAACACACAGGTAAAGAGACCACTTTGTCAAATCCATCAAATTGGATTACTGTGAAATAGAAGGAGAAAGCCAGATTTAGAGATTGAATCATGTCACTGTACAATCTATATATCTCCCAAGTTTCAGAATAAAATTCAAGTAACAAAAGATAATATTTAGCAGTTTTCATTATCACTGTCTTTATCATTAATAATATTCTATTTTCCTCTATATGGCAATTTTTAAGTGCAATTTTGAATTATTATGTTTTCTCCCTTATTTTAACAAATTTTGCATGTGTGTGTGTGTGTGTGTGCTTCCACACAGAGAAGCTTTATTTTGTAAACAAACAGAAGTTTCTGAGATCGTCAAGTATGATGCTAGAACTTGCTCAGGGAAATCAAACTAACCCCGGGTAGATGGTCAGCTCTGGACTTGCCCAGAACTCCTGAAACTTTCCTGGGTAAAAGTACAGACATGAAGATGCCAAAGCAAAGTGCACAAGACCTGCGTGTGCACGTATTTGTCTGCTTTACTTATGAACAGTTTTAAGCAGAGTAATTTCCAAGTTAGGACTTAATTTCTTAGTAGTATACATGGTATAAAGGAAAGCGATAGTTCTAGAGTTCCAAAGGTAACTGTTTAATTATATTCAGGACCTCTCCTTTCATAAAATCCAGAGATAGTTCTAGAGTTCCAAAGGTAATGGTTTAATTATATTCAGGACCTCTTCTTTCATAAAATCCAGGGCTATCAACTTTAGAAAAATCCTTTATTGAGAAAATACTATCTCCGACTTCTTCTGGGTTGGTAATGCACATTCCCTAACTTCCTCCTTCCTGGCAGGGTTCCCTTGGAAAATGCAATATTTTTATTTTTGATGCCCTGAAGCCCAAGTCAATGATGCTACTGTTTTATGTCCTACATTTTTGTCAGCAGCAGGATATTGTCAGCAGCAGGATAATTGTAGGTGGATTTTATCTGTAAGATGCTCTAACATGTGTACCACAAAAAAAGCTAGCCTCACCTAATTAATTAGCATGGGCTCCCTCTGCTGGTTAATGAAGATGCCAGGAGCCCACAAAGAACACCAGAATACTGTAAGAGTGAATCCTTAAGGAGGAATTTTTCATGAAACTCAACCAAACACATCACCAAAAGTGTCAAGACCTGTGAAGAGTCGGGTATCTGCTTTTACTTTCCTTATAAGCTAATAAAATTAGCCTGTTTCTGTTTCATGGATACTGGCAGAAGACATGAGACTCCTGGGTCAGAGGCACAGGACCTTATTCAGTGCACAGCAAGCACCAAGAGCATCAACAGGTAAGTGTCAGTTCCCTTTGTCCCCAAGTCCCATGGGGTTGACACAGAAGGTCCCTGATGGATGTTTTATACACAGTGGGGTTGTGTCATATCTGAGCTTGGGAGATCCACCTTTGTTACAGTGAACAGTAAATAGACCCATTCTTTATCTTGGAGGGAGATCTTATCCCATTGCTCAAAGTTACTCACTACAAACATAACCTTGAGAAATGATCCAGCCAAAGGGCAGTCAGGGCCTCATGTTCTTAGAATTCCCAGCAAGACTTGTAGAAGTTCAAAAACCCACAGAGAATTATCTTCCCCAACAAAGACTAGATCATTACTATTGCTAATAATTTAACTTTTCAATTTCATTAGAGTCCTTCAAGAATTTCTTCCTTCTTGTTTTTGTAGACTATTCCTTTTTCAACTTTCTACCATGATTTTAGCTAAAAATTCTATTTCTCTCTAAAACTAAAATTAAAAACTTCACTAACTTTTATCAAAGAGTGCTTGGCCTATTGGGTCAAACTATAAATGAGGACTAATATTTTACAAAGCTCGAAATATTTTAAAAATAAAATAAAATTGCCAGAGGTGATTTTCCTTGTTTATACATGAATACTTTCAGAATCTCTTTTGAAATATTCAGAGCTATAGAATTTAAATGGGATAGAGTATTATAGAATGGCAGAAATCACAGATAAGCCCTTAAACTTATAGCATCACAGAATTTAAAGCCTTAGGGTTAGGCAGAGACCAATTATAATATTTTGACAGCTGGCTTTTATGTTCTTATTTTAGCATTAGCCAAAAATCTTGTACCACCACAGTGTAACAGCTTTAAATCAAGAAGTGGTCAAGTTCCCGCTATTGCTATAAATATTTCCGTGTCGCATTTATAGAACACTTGACTGTCTCCAGAGTGTTTTCACACACCTTCTCTCCTCTGTGCCTTGCTTTAACCATGAAGCTTGAGTAGAAAAGGTATTGATTTTTCCCTTTTATACTTGAGGAAACTAAGAAGTAGAACGGTCAAGTGATATATGGATAGTGTGAAGCCCATCGCTAGAAAGCTGGGGCTGCATGTGTGCTCTGGAGAGGTTTCCAGTGCACCACACTGCTTCTTTATCCACTTGAACTCACCCTTCTATCAGCTGAGAAGCTTAGCCAGCCAGTAACAGAAAGGCTTAGTCAGACTTACTTAAGCTTCAAGGAATTTACAGGCTCTCCTGACTGAAAAGTCCAAGGAAGGGTCAGTTCAAGTGAGGTTTGATGAAGAGGCTGTCTGTGTCTTGCTGTCCTCTGAGTGTCTGTTTCTTCCTCAGACTCACTCACCTCATTACAATAAAATACCCCCCACAGTCCACGTCCCACAACCACACACTTATCACTCAGATTCAAAGGGAGATCTTCCCTCACAACCATCAAGAAATGTTCTTCAGCATCCTTCTCATTAGACCAGTTAAATGAATTATTTTGGCCAGGGAGAGGCCATCAATGCTAAGCAGCAGCTCCAATGTCCACTACACCAATATTTTGAAAAGTGTACACCATACAACACTCATTCTGCAGGATGCTGTATATTGATAACTTCTTAAGCTGTAACTATCTCTGAGGCCATGGAGTAAGTGCAATATTTTATATGAGTTATCTAATTTATTTCCCACAACCTTACATTTATAAAGTAGGTGCTTTTATAGATGAGGAAGCTGGGGCTTGAAGAGACTACATAACTTGTCTGATGCCACATAGCTCATAGGTGGGAGGGCCTGGATTGAAGCAGACAGGCTGATCCCAGAGCCCACATGCTTATCCATTACACTGAGCCACTTCCCATGAGAAAGAGAAGAACAAGAGTCCCATTACCTGTTTGGGAAGCACTACATACAATGTACCCTTCCTGGGGGCTCACAGTGCACATTAGGATAAGAATATTCTGAGAAATCGTGCAGTAAAGAAATCCATTAACTTATTTAACCCAACATTTCCCAAACTCACGTTGCTACGGAACTTTCTTTTCTAACACCTCCAGAGAACAGCTTTGAGGTCCACGTACACAGCACTCCATACATTTATCTGGCTTCAGTGATATACTTTGTCCTAAGATTCTACAATGAAATTCATGGTAAATAAGTTCCTTTTCCTTGGAGAACCATTGTTCTCATCTTATAGCTTCACTTTGGCAAGCTCAAGCAAGGCTTAGGGTTTCGTTGTATTGCTGTCCCTGCCCTGTTTACGCTGCCCTGACTTACAATAGGATTGCAGTCAATGGGAGCTCTGTGTGGAGTGCAGGAGAAGCTGGCCTGGTTGTCTGGCACCTTGTCTGTTTTTAAGACTTCTCTAAGTGAGAGTGTTTGGACATTGAAGAAACGAGTGTTGGTAAAACAAAAATAAAGTAACACTAACCCTTCTGATCCCAATTTTTTAAAGAATTATACAGGAATATACTTAGCTTTTAGTAAATTAGAGAACAGTGTGTCCTTGCAGATATTCCTTGGGAAAAGAGGGGAAAAGGCACTACAATAATTAGGCAGTTCTGGGCCTTTTGGCCAGGAAAGTGTGCACAGTGTCGCCTGCCATTGTGGCTTGCACATGATTCACCACCATAACCTTCTTCCTCCATGCTCCTGACCTGATGTCTGAGAATCTGACTTGGCAGAGTCTGTCTTCATTTCCTCATGTTTGTGAATGTGTCTTGTCCACAGTTTCAACCATCAGTCAATCATTGCCTTTCTGGGTCATTTGCTGCCCTGGTACAATTCTTGGGCTGCTTGTTTTTCAAAGCATACAACTGGGAAAAGGTTTTCCTTTTGAGTCAAAAGAAGTATGAAAGAGTCACTCACTCCAAAGTTATTCCAGGATGAGGGCAGGCTACGTGCCTTTGGTGAGGATGTGAAGCACAGAGGCTACTCTGTCCCCTCCTAAAGGCAACTCTTCAGCCATCTCTTGTGGTCACTCTTCATTCATAGGCACTGTCTACATTTTTTTCAATGTTGCTGAAATTTCCCTTGGCATTTCAACTATACTCTCCAGGAGATGCCTTTGAAATCCTAGTGTTTTTCCACCTACTGAGTATAGAAAGAAAGTCTTGGCACAATTGCCCATCAGTAACTTGTGGTCATTGACCAGGATGTTCTCGATCTCACCATGACGCAGAGACTCGCACTGAAGGACTTTGGCTCTCCATTAGTCATTGTCCTGGAAAGGTGATTGCTTATTCTAGGGAACATCTGTTCTTTTCAGGATGTGTGGGATTACACTGCTCACAGACAGGATGCCACATGCTGGGAGCACTTCTGCATGATTGCTGCTCTTTTCTCTCTAACTTCTTCAGCAGCAGAGTAAAGATCATGGTCTCCAGGCCTGCAGAGGCCTCATCAGTCTTCCCCCAGCCACTTCACCATGGGGTACCAGGCCTGGAGTCAGGGAGGGAGAGTGTAGGGACTTCTTTGACTCTTCAGGACCAATGCAGAGTTGGGATTCTAGGCAGACACTTTTTTCCACTCTGCTGCATGTCACTGACTGGATTATGTTGGCCTACGGTCATCCTAAACACAGATTCATCTTTTTGCTTGTTTTCCCTGGTCACCAGTGGATTCTGTATCCTTGTATTTCTTTAAGTGTCAAGACCTGGGGCTGATGACCTTTGTAAAAACAAGGTGGCAGCCCAGAAGCCTCACCAACCATGACTGGATATATCTGATGGTAAGTGATTCACTTCCTATGACACACACACCCTCTCATATCACATTACCTCAGAGGGTCTGCTCTGTTCTTGGGGTCTCGGCCTGGCAACAATTGAGAATTAACTTCTTGAATCCCATCTGTGTCCATGGGCCTCACCATGATCGGATCACCAAGACATAGAACAATCTGGGAACATATTTGTTAGGTAAAGCCACAAAGACACATATCCAGGATCCTTAGGACTTTAAATAGTTGTTTTGCCTCTCAGAACACAAACATGTTCAGAAATGTTTAGTGGTACTTCTGAAGAAGGTGTGGGAGGGAAAATGGCATAATCATGAACCTGTGTTATCTGCATCTATCTAAATGAGCTGTGCACAATTTACCTTCCACTTTATTGAGTTTCTTCAAAATCCTTTTAAATGATTAGGCATTGACACTTGCTATATTCTATATTGCTACCTGTAATTTCTCTTTGTGATGGCCAAACTAACCTGAGTTGCCCTTGATACCTAGTTTAAAGTTGGGGGAGAATGGCTAGGAGAACAAGTTCTAGAACAAAAATGACTTGGGTCCTACTCCTGCCATTTTTAAACAGTACAGTTTAGAACAAAGTTATTTAGCCCCTCTAAGCCTCAGTTTCCTCATGTATAAAATGGGAATAAGAATAGTGTTGCCGCAAAGGACTGTTGGATTAAAAGAGTTAATATATGTGAAGTAGATTACAAAAATGGCCACAATTCTCCACCCACCTTTGCAATGTGGTTTTGTGACTCTTCCCAGCAAGAGGTGGAGTCTATTCCTTGACCTTGGGCTGGCCCTGTGACTTCTTAGCTAGTAGTGGGAGTAGCATCAGGCCAGTTCTGAGCTGGACCTCATGAGGTCACGCATTCTGTCAACTTCCCATTAGAAACCATGTTGCTGCCATGTGGACACACTGAGGTTAGCCTGCTGAAGGAAGAGACATGTTTTCAACTCATTAATTGTTAATGGTTTCAACTCTGACAGGTCTTTTAAACTACCTTATTTCATATGGAAGATGCAGTACAGGCGCACCTCAGATATATTGCAGGTTCAGTTCCAGACCACCACAATAAAGCAAATATTGCAGTAAAGTGAGTTAAATGAATTTTTGGTTTCCCTGTGCATATAAAAGTTACGTTTACACTCTATTAGACTTGTTAAGTGTTCAATAGCATTATGTCCAAAAAACAATGTACATACCTTAATTTAAAAATACTCTGTTGCTAAAAAATGCTAACCATCTGGGGCACCTGGGTGGCTCATTCAGTTAAGCATCCAACTCTTGGTTTCAGCTCAGGTCATGATCTCAGGGTCATGAGATGGAGCCCCTCTCTGGGCTCCACACTCAGCCTGGAGCCTGCTTGAGATTCTCTCTCTCCTTCTCCCTCTGCCCCTCATTGCCCCTGTGCTCGCTCTCTCTCTAAAATAAATAAATCTTTAAAAAAAAATGCTAACTATCTGAGCTTTCAGCAAGTCATAGTCACTGATCAGAGATAGCCATAACAAATAAAATAATACTGAAAAAATTTGAAATACTGTAAAAATTACCAAAGTGTGACACAGAAACACAAAATGAATGGTGGAAAAATGACTTCAGTAGACTCAACACAGGGTTGCCACAAACCTTCAGTTTGTTTAAAAAAAAAACAATGCAGTATCTGAGAAGCACAATAAAGTGAAGACCAGTAAAATGAGGTATGCCTGTAGTTGAAGATGGAGGAGAGATAGTTGGTGAGCATAACAAATTTTTTTCATTATGGAAGAACATGGTATTGGATGTGGTTTGTACCAGAACTTTTACAGAGATATCTGAGATGGAGTATGGGACCACTTTCTTGATAATCTTGTTCCTTTGGGTTTAAAACCTTGCACAGTAGGATGGTCTATTGAGATTAGAAACAATGGAAAGGGGAGGAGTGAGGATGGGATGAAACAAAGAAACATCAAGGGATGAAAAAATTGCTTCTGTAGGTAGAAACACCGGCCCTTGAGCACTCCCAGGTAAATAATTTGGGATACCTTATTCTCAAATACATTTCCATAGTAAAGGGTCATAAGACTCTTGCATACTCTTAGAACAAATTCATGATCACTGCAGCCCAGAATTCTGTAGCCAGCAAAGACTCCAGTGGCTCTACCATAGTAAAACATGTTTATTGATGTCCCCTGTTTTCTCCTAGGTTCACTTCTTATCTACTATGAGTAGTGATATTCATTATCAATGTATTACTTCCCCTTTCTCAAGAATATATATTACTATGACCTGTTCAGAGTTTGAACAATTGCTCAAACAAATTAATATTTCCATCTTGATCGACTCATTTGGCCAGAAAACCAATTCACAGATAATCCACACCATCCCTGCACAGAAAAAAATTCAAGTGTGTCATTGTGTTTTCAATGCTAAACAATAAGCAATAATAACTTAATTAAGCAATAAGAAATTAATGCTAGGAGGATTTTCAGTCTAATGTAAAGGAGTGGATATAAATACACACTTCAATAGTGTGGCAGAAAATGCAGATGGTCAGCTAAATATCATTCTATTTTCTATTTTATCAACATCATCCCAATTTTATTGGGAGCAACAACATACCCAGTTAAAAATATTCACTGCAGGGTGCCTGGGTGGCTCAGTCAGTTAAGCGTCTGCCTTCGGCTCAGGTCATGAACCCAGGGTCCTGTGTTCGAGCCCCACATCAGGGTCCCTGTTCAGCGGGGAGCCTGCTTCTCCCTCTCCTTCTGCCCCTCCCCCTGCTTGTGCTTCCTCTCTTTCTCTGTCAAATAAACAAATAAAATCTTAAAACAACAACAACAACAACAAAACCATTCACTGCTCCCAGGCTCTTTTATAGCCAGGTATGGTTTTGTGACACTGTTTGAAAACACAAACTTCTGTGTGGTGAAAATCACTGGGATTGAATGACTCTCTTGTATGCAACCAAACCCCATTCTTTCTTTCTTTTTTTTTTTTTTTTGAAAAAGAGGAGAGGAGGGGCAGAGGAAGAGGGAGAGAGAATCTCAAGCAGGCTCCACGCCTAGCATGGAGCCCGATTCAGGGCTCAATCTCATGACCCTGAGATCATGACCTGAGCTCAAATCAAGAGTCAGATGCTTAACTGACTGAGCCACCTAGGTGCCCCCAGCCTAACCCTATTCTAACTGACACAGGCAAGGGGGCCACTTACCTCCATATGTACAACTCAGCCTAAAACATAAGACATTATACAAGATGTTAAAATATTACTTAAAGCATTTTTTATTGTGCCACCATAATGACACACATCCAGAAGTTGAGAGAGGAACTCTAATTATACATAATTAGGTTTTTAATACTATAATGTTCTTCTAAGACCAAGCCATAATGTCCCATACTAATTCAAGGTCATTTCCAAAACTCAGATCTTATTCACAAAGTAGACCTGAAATCTTGAACTTAAATAAATGTCTTTATTCATCTGAAGACCAACCCAGTTTCAAGGGCCAAGTTGAAATAGACTGTAACCTTCCTTCTGGTTTAGGGATACAGGGCATACATATTTCTCATAGTCAACTCACTTAATAAACATTTGTTGAGCACCTACTCTAGGCCAGACACTGGGCCAGCCCCTGGAACATCAGAGTAACCTGTAGTTCCGACCTTATTCCATATCACAAATGAGTAGAGCTAGCTTGGACTGGAGCATTCAGGAAATGTATGCGCCAAATGTAAGTTTTTTTTATTGGTCAAGAATAATGGTAGAAGAGGTGGTGAGAACCAACTACTGTTTTATAGCAGCTTATAATTTGAAGTAGGGTGTTTTGTTCTCAGTCAGATAAATTGGTGACTTCTAAAATAATCTACATTTCCAAAGTTACTTTAATCACTTCTTAGTCTTCTTTTTATGAATTCTGAACTCCTAAATGTGTCTAGGGTTTGGATCCAAAAATAAATAGTTTCCATTTCTACCCCTAGTTAAAAACAACATACAAATGGAAAAGTTGGGTTCAAAAGCACGTTAAGCACTAATTACCAGAGACGTCAATAGATGGCCTGGTCTTCACACCACTTCTCCATTTCACAGGAAATCTGGCAACACTTCATCATCAGTGGGCACTTATTAATCGTTTTCCTCTGTATACTTTATAACAGTATTTGTCACTATAGTGATTCCCTGAAAACTGAGCTGGTCAGCCAGCAAGGACTCCTTTCTCCTTTGAGCAGGCTAAAATTAACTGCTCATTATGAAGTGCCACAGGAAATCTACTAATGTGTCTTGTCCAGCAACAGTCACTTAAATCCATCACTGCTTAGTGATGTGAACTATGAAGTCTCTGTGTTCAAAACGCAGACACTGCCCCTCTTGGAGCCTTGATGATCTGAGCTCCACACCCCAGAAACTTAGCCATCATTTGCAGCCACATTTATATTCGCTCTGAAGTGATTGCTGCTAAGCAAATTTACACTTGTCCACCTTGGCTTTTCTGAGGAAATTCAATGCAAAGGTCCCAGAATAACCCAACATAAATTAAGTTTGTGGAAATTAACTGATACTTACATCAAGAGAACATCAGCACCCCCAGCCACTAGAAAGAAATTCAAAGTCTTCTCTGGAGTTGGATATTATTGGATCATGATGATGCATTTGCATACAAAGTTCCAGACTTTCAGTTCTCCACTTGCTGTCTATATTATTTGGCAAAGACATTTACAAATTAATGACAGGACTTCTGCTTCTAGGAAGATAGAGTAGGTGTACTCTACTCTTCCTACTAAGTACAACTAAAAACACTGAACATTTTATACAGAAAACACTTAAAGGTGGAGAGAGGAAGCCAGACCAGCTAAAAACCTCAGGACCTGAGGAATGACACAAAACTGAGTTCTCTGGTTTTTGCCTTTTGGGGGCTTGTTTTTGTTTGTTGCCTTGTATATCATAGACCTGGAGCTGAAGAAGCCAGAAACCTGGAAATCCCAATGGGCACAGACAAAAACAGCCCTAACTAAAGCTTACTCTCTCTAGGCAAAGATCCAGGAAAGGGGCAGCCTAGCAAGACAAAAACCTTTTAGAAAATAACCACTGTACTCCAGCCAAACACCACAGGAAAAACTATGGTCCCTCTCCCACACCACACTAGCAAAGGCCAAGTCAGGAACCTAGAATCCTACCCTCTCCAGGAGGTAAGGAAGTTATCCTGTGACCCCAGCCCAATCCCACCGATAAGTTGGTATCGGTGGAGATAAGCTGGCAGTAATGGGGCATCCCTCTCTCTGCCAGCTAGGGTGGCATCGTAGGAGGCCTAGGGTAGACTCAACATTTTCACCACCACCCAGCAGTAATGGCCACCCTCTGCCATGATGTTAGTGCATCCACATGGGGGATAGTCTACCCCTCACAACCAGGACATATCCATGGAAGCCTACTGGGGGGTCAGAACCCCCAACACCCCCACCCAGAACAATGATGAGATTCCCACTGGGTGTCAAGGGTGACTGAGTAAGGAACCAGGGCTTCACCCCCAACTGGCAATAATGAGGCAGCACCCTCTTGCTCCCCCCTGGAGCAGTATCAGAAGAAGCCAACTAAAATCAAGGGTCTTATAACATAGTACTCAATGTTCAGGTTTCATTGTAAAATCACTTATCATTCCAAGAACCAGAAGGATCTCAAACTGAATGAAAAAAGGCAAAAGATGCCAACACTGAGATGACACAGATGTGCTTGACATAAAACATGCTTGAAACAATGAAAAAATAATCTCAGCAAACACATAAATGTCTCAGCAAGAAAACGAAGAAAGAACCAAATGGAAATTTGAGAACTAAAAACATATAACTGATAAAAATTCAATGAATGGGCTCAATAGCAGAATGAAAGGGACAGAGGAAAGAATCAGTAAACTGGAGGACAGATCAATAGAATTTATTCAATCTGAATAACAGAAAAAAATAGATTGAAAAAATAATAATAAACAGAACCTCAGAGACCTGTGGATTATAACAAAAAGTCTAACGTGTGTGTTACTGGAGTCTCAGAAGGAGAAGAGAAGGTGTGTAAGACTGAGAAGTACCCAAGGAAGTAATGGTTGGAAACTTCCTAAATTTATGTAGCCTACGGATTCAAAAGGCTAAGTGAACCACAAAGAAGATAAATGCAGAGAAAACAAGACACATCATAACTAAACTTATGAAAATTAAAGCAAAGCAAAGAAACTTTTTGAAAGAATCCAGAGAAAAACTAATACCTCACCTATATGGGGAAGGCAATTCGAATAACCATAGATTTTTCATCAGAAGCCAGAGGAAATGACATGTGATTCGAGGGCTGAAAAAAAGTAACTGGCACACCAGAATTCTACATCCAGTGAAAATGTCCTTGAGGAATGAGAGGGAGACTAAAAGATCCTCAGAGGAAGGAAAACTAAGAAAAGTTGTCACCAGTAGATCCACCCTAAAAGAATGGCAAAAGAAATTTCTCTAAACAGACAGGAATGATAAAAAGAAGGAATCTTGAGACATCAGGAAGGAAGAACACAGTAAGCACAAATATAAGTAAAAACAATAAACTTTTCTTCTCCTCTTGAGTATAGTATATTATATTATATAGTATATTATACCATACTATACTATACTATACTATACTATACTATATATATATATATACTATATATTATATTATAATACTGTTGAAGCAGAAATCTTAACAGTTTGATGTGGTTCTAAATGTATGAAGAAGAAATGTTTAAGATAATTTTATTATAAAAATGGGAAGGTAAATGAATTGGAAGTAAAGTTTCTACAAGTCTTCCCAACTGGCAAAATGACAGCACCAGCAAATTGTGATAAGATATATAATGTAACACCTAGAGCAAAACCACTGAAAGAGCTATATAAAGAGATACACTCAAAATTCTATAGACATATCAAATGGAATTCTAAAAAATTGTTCAACCCACAGGAAGGAAGGAAAAAGAAAACAGAGAAATAAAAACCAGAAAGAACAAACAGAAACCAAAACAAATATAATGACAAGCTTCACCCCTAACATATTAATAAGTATATTAAATAAAAATGGTCTGAACAAAAATCAACTATATGCTGTCCACAAGAAACTCACCTCAAACATAGTGATATAGTCAGGTTGAATGTAAAAACAATGGAAAAGACACACCATTCAAACAATGACCAAAGATAGTGGGAATGAGGGGTGCCTGGGTGGCTCAGTTGGTTAAGCGTCTGTCTTCAGCTCAGGTCATGATCCCAGGGTCCTGGAATCGAGCCCTGAATGCCCTGCATAGGGCTCCCTGCTCGGCAGGGAGTCTGCTTCTCCCTCTGCCTCTCCCCCTCTCCCCCGCAGCTTGTGCTCTCTCTCTCCCTCACTCTCTCTCTCTAATAAATAAAATCTTTTAAAAAAATTGTAGGCGTGAATATATTAATATCTAATAAAGTAGGCTTCAGAACAAAGAAAATTACCAGAGACAAAAAGAGACATTATATAATGATAAAAGTTCAATCTACCAAGTAGACATAGAAATCCTAAATATGTATGCACCAAACAATACCACAAAATATGTGAAGCAAAAACTGACAGTATTAAAAGGGGAAATAATCTATAATTATAGTAGGAAACTTCAACACCTTTCTCTCAATAATTATTAAAAGAATTAGAAAATTAGCAAGAATATGGATTAAATCAACAGCACCATTAGTAAGCAGGTCTTAATCAACATTTGTAGAATACTCCACCCAACAACAACAGAACTTTTTTTTTCAAGAACCCAAAGAAAATATGCCAAAATAGACCACATCCTTCCTTTCTCCTATGTTCATCTGTTTTGTTTCTTAAATTCCACATATGAATGAAATCATATGGTATTTGTCTTTCTCTGACTGGCTTATTTCGCTTAGCATAATACTCTCTTGTTCCATCCACGTTGTTGCAAAGGGAAGGAAAAATAAAATAAGATGAAAATTGAGAGGGAGGCAAACCATAAGAGATCCTGAACTCTAGGAAACAAACTGAGGGTTGCTGGAGGGGAGGTGGGTGAGGGAAAGGGATAATTGGATGTTGCACATTAAGGAGGGCACTTGATGTAATGAGCATTGGGTGTTATATGCAACTGATGAATCACTAAATTCTACCTCTGAAACTTATAATTTAAAAAATTAAAAATAAAATAAAATAATAGACCACTCCTGTGGCATTAAAAAAATAATAAAATAAAATAAAAACTACAAATTTTAAAGAATTGAAATCATGCATTTCTTGACCACAATGTTAATAAACCAAAAACCTCAACAACAGAATATCCAATCATTTGGAAACTAAAAACCCTCTGAAACACCTCTAAAAACCCATGAATCAAAAAAAGAAGAAGAAAAAGAAGGAGGAAGAGGATAAAGAGGAGGAGTGGGGTGGGGGGAGAAAAAAATCTCAAAGAAAACTAAAATATACATTGAACTCAGTGAAATTGAAAATACAACGTATCAAAATTTGTGGCACAAAGCTAAAGCAGAAGGGAAATTTATACCACTAAATGCATACATTAGAAAAGAGAAAAGTTTCAAATAGTAATTTAATCTCTTACCTCAAGAACATAGAAAAAGAAGAACAACAGAAACTAAAAGCAGTAGAAAGAAAGAAATAATAGTAAGAGTAGAAATCACTGAAACTGAAAACAAAAATAATAGAATACCAGTGAAACAAAGAGTTGGTACTTTGAAAGATCAATAAAATTGGCAAACCTCTACCAAAACTTATTTTAAAAAGAGAAAACACAAAATATCAATATGAGGAATGAAATGGGGGATATCACTTTCCCTGCAGACATCAAAGGGATCCTAAGGGAATACTGCAAACAGCTCTACAAATTTGGCAAATTAGATGAAATGGTAAAATTCTTTGAAAAATACAAACACAATCCACTCAATATTAGATAATTTGCATAGCTCTAAAAGTTTTTTTTAAGTTGAATTCATAATTAACAACTCTCAAAAAGAAAAAATCTTCAGGTCCAGATGATGTCATTGAAGAATTCTACCAAACATATAAATAAGAATTCCTACCAATTCTACAGAATCATTCCAAAAAATAGGAGAGAAGAGAACACTTCTGAATTCAAAATTAGACACACACAGTTCAAAAAGAGCAGGGGGAAGGTGGCCTGGGGGGACTACAAACTAATATCTTTCATGAGCATAGGTGTAAAAATCCTTAACAAAATATTTTCAAGTAGAATTCTCTAATATGCAAAAAGAATTATATACAATGACCAACTGAGCCTTATGTCAAGGATCCAAAACTGGTTCAGTATATAAAAATCAACCATCATTATCCACCGTATTCACAGACTAAACAAGAAAAATCCCGATTGTATCAATTAGTGCAAAAAAAAAGTCAGTTGATAAAATTCAATACCTGTTCATGATTTTTTTTAAGATTTTATTTATTTATTTGACAGAAAGAGACAGCTAGAGAGGGAACACAAGCAGGGGGAGTGGGAGAGGGAGTGGGAGAGGGAGAAGCAGACTTCCCACGGAGCAGGGATCCCTATGCGGGGCTTGATCCCAGGACCCTGGGACCTGAGCCAAAGGCAGACGCTTAACGACTGAGCTACCCAGGCGCCCCACTGTTCATGATTTTTCAAAAATCTTAGAAAAATAAGAATAGAGAGAATCTTCCTCTACTTGATTCAGAAACTTCGGAAAAACTGACAGTTATTATACTTAATAGTGAATGGCTGAATGGTTTTTCCCTAAGACTGTGAACAATTCTACATTCTTATTCAACATAGTGATGAAATTCTAGCCAGTGCAACAAGGCAAGGAAAGGAAATAAAAGGCACACTGATCAGAGAAGAAAAGATGTGAAAATGTCCCTATTTGCAGAGGACATGGTGGTCTACATAGAAAACCCCAAAGAATCTGAAGAAAAGAAAAAAAAAAACTTCCAGAACTAGTGAGTGCAGCAATGTCACTGGATATAAAATAAACAGAGAAATCGACTGTATTTCTATATACTAGCATTAAATACACGGACCTTGAAATTAAAAATATAATACTATTTACATTCAGTCCAAAAAAGAAAAATACTATGTGTAAATGTAACAAACATGTATAGGACTTAAATGGCAGAAATTACAAAAATGCTGATAAAAGAAATAAAAGATAATTTGAATAAACAGAAATAAATATATAGGGTTGATGGATTGGAAGACTCAAAGAGTAAAGATGCCAACTCTCCCCAGAATTGATATACAGGATTAACAAAATTCCTGTCATAATCTCTGTAAGACTTTTTGTAAACAAGATCACTTAAATGTAATGAAATGGTAATGTAAATGTATATGAAAAGGTAAAAGAACTAGGGTAGCCACAATTATGAAAGAGAAGAGTAAGGTGGGGGAATCAGTACCCAATTTCAAGACTTAAATAACTACAGTAATTGAGGTTATGCGGTATTAGTGAAGGGATAGACACAGAGATCAATGAGACAGAACAGAAAACCCAGAATTAAACCCACACCAATATGTCTTATTGATTTCTGACAAAGTTGCAAAAGCAAATGAATGGCCTAAAAGTAGCTTATCAACAAATGGTGCTGGAGTAATTGGGCATCTGTAGGCCAAAAATAAATAAATAAATTATCCTAAACCTAAGTCTCACCCCTTCTACAATAATTAGCTCAAAATATGTCATGGACTTAAAAACAAAACATTTAGGAAAAACATAAAAGAAAGTATTCACGATCTAGTATTCAGCAGTTGTCAAACTTGATAGGAAAATTACAATCAACAAAAGAAAAAAAATGATAAATTAGACTTCAACAAAATTAAAAACTTTTCCTCTGCAAAAGATGCTGATAAAAGGATGAAAAGACAAGCTACAGACTGAGAGAAAATATTTGCAGGCCACATATCTGACAAAGGATATTTAAAGAATAGATAAAGAATATTAAAGAACTCTCAAAATTTATCAGTAAAAAATAAAAAATCCATAAGAACATTGGCAAAAGTCATGAAGAGACTTCACTGAAGAAGATATACAGGGACACCTGGGTAGCTCAGTCGTTAAGTGTCTTCCTTCAGCTCAGGTCATGATCCCAGGGTCCTAGGATCCAGCCCCACATCGGGCTCCCTGCTCGGCGGGAGGCCTGCTTCTCCCTCTCCCACTCCCCCTGCTTGTGTTGCCTCTCTCGCTGTGTCTCTCTCTGTCAAATAAATAAATAAAATCTTAAAAAAAAAAAAGAAGATATACAGATGACAAATAAGTACACGAAAAAATGTCCAGCCTCATTAACCAGTAGAGAAATGCAAATTAAAACAAGATATTATTACACACCTATCAGGATGGCTAAATCAAAAGAAAATAAAAAATCATAATAACACTAAATGCTGGCAAGGATGCCAAAAAAAAAACAGATCACTCACATGTTGCTGGTGAGAATATAAAATGATAGTCACTCTGGAAGACAGCTTGACAATAAAAACTAAATATACAACTACCATGAGACATAACAGTTGCTCTCCTGGGCATTTATTCTAGAGCAATGAGGATTTATGGTCACACAAAAAGAAACCTGTACATGAATGTACAACTGTATTTATAATAGCCAAAAATGGGAAACACCCCCAGATATCCTTCATTGGGTGAATGATTCACAAATAGTTGTACGTTCACACATGTAACACTACTCAACAATAAAAAGGAATGAATTAGTGATACACACAACTCGTATAAATCTTCAGAGAATTACTCTTGAGTGAAAAAAAGTTACACACCATATCATTCCATTTATATAACATTCTTGAAATGGTGAAATTATAGAAATGAAGAATGGATTAGTGGTTGTCCCCTTTCAGGTGGATACATAGGAAAAGATGGTAAGTATGGCTATAAAAGGGAAAAATGGAAGGATATTTGTGGTTATGGAAACATTCTGTACTTTGTATCAATGTCAATATCTAAGTTGTGACATTATTTTATAATTTTGCAGATGTTACCATTGGCAGAAACTGGGTAATAGTTACAGAGGGTGTCTTTGTATTGTTTTTTTTTTACGACTGCTGTGAACCTACCATTATCTCAAAATGAAAAGTTTTAATTTTTAAAAAATTATTGACAATTCACTGGTACCCAAGGCCTAATGGGAATAGAGGAAAATAATTTTTGTCATTTTTACTCTTCCTTATCTACCCTTTCCTGCAGCTGGAAAGTGATCATTCTTCATGAATATTCTGCAAAACTATTGAACAAATTACTTACTTGGGCATTAAACACCATATTCTTTCCTCTCACAGTAGAATGGACTCCTTGATTTAGAGATCTTACAAAGTCTGATTGAAAAAGGCAGTGCAGACAAGAGTGAAATATTAGCCTGAGTTTGGAGATGCCTCCAAAATCTGTGTGATCTTGGACAAACCACTTAGCCTCTTTGGTCTTTATTTCTCCATCTACACAATAGACCTGATTGTTACCATTGTATAAAATGCCAAATCCTATAGAAGTAATAATATTACACCACTACAAAGAAATACTGTGATGTTTCCTTGCCTCCTTCTTAGTCAAAGAAGTAACTAATTTGATTTCTTTTCCCTTCTCCTTATGTCAAAACTTCCATATCTAAGTGACAGTCTCTGCCCCTAGATTGAGCCCTGCCCCATCTGTCAGCTGGAAGGACCTCAGACACATGCAAGGGCTGATTCCAACATCCTGATGTGCTGATCCACACAATGACAAAGGCTGATGTAAATGCCCTTTGGTGAGAATAGGAGCTGATGAGCTCAAAACAAAAACAAACACAGCAACAATAATAACTACCATTTACAGGGTATTTATTATGTAATAAGCTCTCTTTTAAGAGCTTTACAGAATTTAATTTTTAAAGGCAACCCAATGCAATGAATGCTAAAATCCCCATTTCAAATCTGGACATAAATTCCCAAAGTGTCAGCCCTACTTGCAGTGGGAAGCCATGTCTGCACATGGAATGCAAAGACAGCAACGCCAGGGCTGCAGAGGCCATCCTCCACACCTGCCCCGAATTCACTGAAACCTGACTGAGTCCCATTTACTGTGTTTGCACTGTGCTCCAGCCTCTGTTCCAATTACAGACAGCTCTCCCACCAATGAATCCCAGGCATGTGGAGGCAGCCTAGGAAAGAACTGCACTGGGAGTGTCTCCCACCCATCAAGGGTCGCCAGCCCAGTCACTCTGGGCCCCATGGCATCCACAACTAATTCCAAGTACTCTTTCTTTGAATCCAAGTGTTCATTAAAAGGCAAAGATGAAGTATTCCATTTTATTTCTTTCTATGAACCATAATAAACAAAGGCTCACTGTCAAAATTCAATGTTGATTATGTCATCCCTTACTATGAGAGGCTTGAACCTACTGCTCGTTGTAGTCTAATTTTAAATGATTCAACAGCAGGATTTTGCCAATAGCCTTTGAACCTCATTCCCTCATTGCCAGTATAAAGTATAAGGAATTTACCAAATCCTTTTCTACTGTTGTCTCCTTATTTGCAATCAAACCCCCTTTGACTGTAACACTTGCTTCCCAGAATCACATTACTGAGAGGTTCCAAATCAATCATTTGGCCCACTGGGGCAAGACTATGCCCCAACACCAATCCCTGGGAAATCTGGGCCCAGTGTGGACTGACATGGCTCATAAGAAAGGCAAAGAGCATCCTCTGGCAAGTTACGCATCTCCAGCAAGTCCAGGATTGAGGCTGCAACACAGCAGCCGTACAGCATGTACAAAAATAAACAACTAAATAACGAATAGAGGAGCAAGAACCACAGAATAGACTCAGTTACCATACATATACAGTCATCCTGTACATTTACTCCTGGAAGCTGCAAAGGTTTGAGGAAAGCTTGCTTTATGGTTCTGTAGGAGCCAAATATGACCTGTAAATGATCCATTCCATTAATATTGTAACATTTTGTCAATCTGGAATGCATTTTAATCAAAAGCCCCCCTTGAAATAGTCTCCTTTGTTGTATTTTCTTGTTGGCTCATTTTATCAACATCTGTTATGTTTAGACAATATGAATTAAAACTAAGGAATGCTGTTTGTACTCAGCTACTTTTGTTGAGAGTGTAACATCCCGAGATTGGCAGTGTTTATGTAAATCAGTGTGGCTGACACAGTCATCATAAACAAATGAGGAAAATATAACAAACACATTGTTCACGCAGGAAATGTTTGTTTTGAGACTTGGCTTTGGTCTCGCCAGATTGATGAAGAGTTGCTGATATTGCAGATCTGTGCTGCCCTGTACCCCAGGCCACCTCCACTGGCAGGCCAGGCGAGGCCTCCCCATCCTGTGCCTGCTGGCAGGACGGGTCCCTATGCCTCACTCCTGGCCCACCGAGGAAGAAGCTGAGGTTCACCAGCTGAAGCCCGACTAGCTGGGTGGATTTGGACACCGTGTGGTGACACAGAGCCCCTTGGGTGTACACTACAGTTCCAGGACCTCAGCCAGCTGTACATCATCACATCGCTCTTAGAATGGAGAATGTTTCAGCGAGGCCCTTCTGACCCTCGGTCCTAATTCTCATTCAGAAAATTAGGAAATAATCACATGTGTGTGCAAAGAAATATACATACGGTGCTGTTCGTAGCAGTATTGTTTACACAAGCAAAAGGCCAGAAATAACCCATGAGTCCATCAACAGGGAGATGGACAAACAGACAGCAGTACATCCAAACCATGCCATACCACAGACCCATGAAAGAGCATGAGGCTGGACTGGACGGGACAGTACTGTACTGTACTACGTGGTACTGTACTATACTGCACTGCACTGTACCACTTTGTCCTAGACTGATGACCATGCTTCTGAGCTCTGCTCCACTGCACTGCACCAGACGGTGCTACACTGTGCTCTACTGTACTGTACTACGTGGTACTGTACTATACTGCACTGCACTGTACCACTTTGTCCTAGACTGATGACCATGCTTCTGAGCTCTA
>NW_022589728.1:1286234-1413318 GCF_004348235.1 Phoca vitulina | reverse complement strand
GCACCAGACGGTGCTACACTGTGCTCTACTGTACTGTACTACATTGTACTGTAGTATACTGTACTGTATTATACTATACTTACCATACTAGACTGTGCTATGCTGTGGAATATTGCACAGTACCATGTTTATTGTATCACACCATACTATACTGCATGTACTACACTCTAATCTAACACACTGTACTATATACTGTGCCATACTGTGCTACACTGTACTACTTACTGTGTGTACTAGACTGCTAGGCTATGCTATACAGTACTATACAACACTCTGCTGTATTATACTATACTGTACTATACTACATGGTACTATATTACACTGTAGAATAATGTACTATACTGTGCTATATTTACTGTATTAGACTGTGCTATACTATATTCTACTCTTCTGTGCTATACCACACTGTACTATATATACTCTATTATACTACATTGCACTGCACTGTATTATACTGCTATACTGTGCTACATACTATGCTCTACTCTACTTTGCTTTGTATACTGTACACTATATTGCACTGTGCTATATACAGTACACTACACTTGGAGTACTATAAGTTCTACACTGTACTGTAAGTACTATACTGTAGTGTACTTTACTACACTGCACTGTGCTATACTATACCCACTGTACTGCAAGTACTATAATAGCACTATATTGTACTCTACTGTATACTATTCTATTCTGTGCTATAGTGTATTGTGCTATACCATACTGTACTGTATTATACTATACTGTGCTATACTGTACTACAATAAACTTACTATGCTATATGGTAGTATACTGTGCTGTGTGTGCTACACTGTAATTGTATTGTTCCATACGACACCACAATACACCATAGCACGTTAGAGGCTAAGCTGAACATGTAACACATTATATTTATTCAATACACATCTGTCTCCTGGCTGGACACCTTCTGCTCTGGATACAGACACTGGATGCCCAGAGGAATCAGCTGTGATCCACTTCCTCAAAGAGCTCACAGTCTTGCCTGCTAACTGACCTGGGCTGACCACCACCACAAATCAGTCTCTGCCAATACTACCATCTAGAGCTAAGGCCATGACCTAAGCTTACACAGAAGCAGATTTCCCCACCTTCAAAAAAGCCTTCATCCTTCTCCCTCAAGCCCATTCCCTGGCCCTTCCTACAGCTGGTTGGGACAAACAAGCCCAGCCACAGTAAATGGTATGTGAGGGCCTTCCAGCCCATCACCAGTGGCTTTTCCCTGCTTTTGGCAGAGTGGGATGTGACGTACCTTGGGTACTAGGTGAAAGGAGGACCCACCAGTGCAGGATACAGCGCTTGGTTGCTGTGGGCTAATGGACTAGAAGTCAGGAGCCTTGAGTATGGTCTCTCCCTGAATTTGGCAAATGACCCATTAACCTCCTTGGAGTCTCCAATTTATCCAACAACAAAGGGGATAGGTGAGATGAGTTCTGGGATCTCATTCTTACCCCTCAGTTCTCAGTGCATTCTACATCTCCCTTACACAATCCTTTTAGAAGACCATTGCTGACTTTTACCTTCCTCACCACCCTCCCCATGCACCCCTGACTCTGCACCAATAAATGTAAGAGGCAAGGATTCACCCTGCAGTCTCCATAGTTTTAACCCTTCTGAAGGGTAATAGGCAAAGTGAGAATAGATAATACATACAAATGACCTAGGCCTGTCCCCACTCAACAGCAGCCAACAGAACTACCAAGTGGCGTTAAGCTAGGGGTCACTGTGAAGGAAGTTTGACTTCATGTTTCTATTTCAAGACTGACCTTTCTCCTTAGCATGAATCTCTTCCATCTGCTCTCCCCCACCCCCATCCAAACCTCTTTCTTGAACAGCGATATGATATCCACATGAGCTGTCAAGTTAAGATGGCTCCTGCCTAAATCAATTTTTATTTTAATCAAGGAGTGAACCAAAAGGATGACACCAAATGAATGAATGTCTAATGGCTAAATTTCAGTTATCTACTCTGGTTGAAGGAGGACACAGGAGAAGGTTGTACTGAAATGCCTAAAATCCCACTAAGTGAGCACTGAGCTGATCTTCTGAAATATAAAACTGAAGCAGCTGTGAGATTGAACGTGAGACTCCAATCACATCTCTGGGAATCTTAATCTCAACTATGTAAATGCCATTCCAATGCCATGCATTCAGCAGACCTACAAGAATCCAAAACCTCTTCACACTAGTGTTCCTGTGATCATTACATCTTACCACATGGAAACTATCTGTTCACCCCACCTTCCTCACTGTCTCCATCTTTGCCTCTCAAGAGCACAGTGCACTGCATGGTACAGAGCAGATGCCCCATGAGCAGTTGATCCATAGAGAAGTGGATGACTGATTGGATGTTGAAAAGAAATCCAAGAGTGGGAAAGTACATGTGGAAGCTAGAGCCAAAGATAATGCTAGTCACAACACTGGTTCTTCAGATTCAGTATGCTGAGAAATTTTTAAGGTTCTATCACTCTAAGAGCATTTTATTGACCAGCAACCATTGTTCTGGGCCTTTAGGACATTATCCAGATGACATAACCCTTTGTAGCATCCAGAGTAAGAGGAGAACACACTGCCTCTCACCCTCTTAGTCTGCTTTTCCAGGTTTCTACCCATTTGCTGTCCACTCATTCTTCTTATGTATGAAGTCTCTGCCTTCAATTCAGAATTTTGGGAACAAAACTAAGAAAGGATGTCCAATTTTCATGGATGGCAGAATGGAGGAGGTAGTAGGTAGAGCATGAAATTCCTCTGGGTGTTCACCAGGCAAGAACTCCTTCCCAATGCAGCCAAAGTGAAGGGCAGGTATTTTCTAATAAGCAATCAGATTTAAGGGTCTCTATGGGGCAGAATCATGACCAAAGGCAGTTCAGTGTCACTGGCAGAGATTCTAATAGCAAGGAGAAAAATGATGCAGGGAAATTCCTGAGATTATTGTAACCCCAGGTTGTAAAATATCTATCAAGGTCAACAGCAAGTAACACCCAATTGTAAATATTCCTGTAGATATCCTGTGCAGAAAGCAGTCCCATTTTCATCATTGAGATCCCTATTTACACATAAAACTATTGTGTCAGTGCCACCCTCTTCCTACTCCTCCTGGGGAAACAGCAAGAACTTTTGGACATGCTTTCTGAAGGATATTGTACTGAAATCCACAGACCTGCTCTGTAGCAATGCAGGAAATTGGAGCAAGGAAGTGGGTGAGCTGGTTATACTGGGTCATGATGAAAGAGTTAGATGACCATTTGCTATTTCTTTGTTTGACAGAAGGAAATAATTAGCTCTGAAAATCACTCCCTGTTTTATAAGAGAAATAACACCTCCTTCCCAGAGTTAGGAATTGTCCTCAGCAAATGGTAGCCACAGAGTATTTTTTAGCCTCTAGAGGAAGACTGTGATGATACCATATTTCTGGAATAGAGAATCTTTCTTCTCAAAGAAACACTGCCTATTTGGGGCACAAAGGAAGTAAGAAGTCCCATTTCACCCAACACTATTTGTAAGTAACAGTATTCTGCCATTTAGAAGATGAGTCCTTTCTGTACCAGACCCTTAAAAATGATGAAATAGTATCATATCACCAAAGTTAAAATCACAAAAGTGTCTACTGAGCAATTTTGCCTTGAATCTAAAGCTTTACTAACATTTATCATTTCATATGCACACTTCTCACCAGTAAGCTTCTTTTTTTAAAGATTTTATTTATTTATGAGAGAGAGAGAGTGCACAAGCAGGGGGAGCAGCAGAGGGAGAGGGAGAAGCAGGCTCCCCATTGAGCAGGGAGCCTGACGTGGGGCTTGATCCCAGGACCCCGGGGTCATGACCTGAGCCAAAGGCAGGCCCTTAACCAACTGGGCCACTCAGGAGCCCCACCAGTAAGCTTCTTAAGAGTATCCATCCATCGGCTCTTCAAGTATTTATTTAAAAGCCAATATTCCAGGCATAGGGTTAAGCATTTGTCATGGCCAATAAGGTATCATAGTCACTTTATCATTGTCCAAATGAGGAGGATCCAATAAGACTTCCCTAAAGACAGTAACCAACTCCGTTTTTGATGCTCACAATGTTTCCTGGCCTTTGAGCATCCTTTGAACCAGATCATGCCATACAGACCTCCTTATCTAGAACATGATTAGAGAACACAGAAGGGTCGTCATAGACTATCTTATTTATATTGGGATTTCTAGAATTGGCAGAAGATCCAGCATCAATGAGTGGATGGGTGGATGGGTGGATGGATGGATGGAGCCACTAAATCTGTTATTAAAAAATTAAAAAGTGGGGAAAGGAAAATTCATAACTATTAATGACAGTTCTAATAACAGCTTAGAATCTTGAAACTGGCACAGGAAAGGAAGGAAACTTGTTCCCTATGTCCTGCACTAGAAAATTCTAAATTGTACTAAGCTGAAAGACACACAAAAAAACTTGTGTTGCCACAAAAGAATATACACGTGCAAACAATTTTTATTTTCAAAGAGACCTACCTAGATAGAACTGAGTTGATAAATTCACCTCTGTCTTGACTCCTCCAGCCAGAGGAAAAAGGATAAAAATGTCAAGTCTCTTCTCAGAAGTTCAAATGTTTGGTAAAGTCATGAGGAAATATATTCTCTCATTCCTCACTAATGCATCCTGTTTTTAAGCTCCTTCTGAAGGAAGATAAGGGGCTTGACTCATTTAGCACACAACTCTGATAAGATCTTTGAAAATCAAATCTACTGAGCATATTCCCCAAGAAATCTCTGGGGCTTAAAAAACGGCGGACATACCCATGTGTGTTGTGAATATGTCAGAGATCATATCTGACAGGGCTGGCCACATCAACAGAGCACAACAAAACAACGTACCACCGAAGTTTTGCTCATTTCTGTAGCCTAGTACTGGCCCTGAAGGAAAGAAAATGCTCAAAAACTACTGATATCCTTAAGTTGGAAATGAAGTGTGACAGCTTTTGTGCCTTTATGTGCATAAAGTGGGAATGATAAAGTTCATTTCTAACTTAATATGAATGAATTTATCAAATCACTTCCTAGAAAAGCAGATTGGTCGTAAGAAGTATATATTAGATAGGTAGAAGCTGATTAATAGAGAAATGGGAGAATGTCTAAAGAGGGCAGGGCACAGAAAAGGAGGATGGAGCCACAAGAACACTGTGACTTCCTTCACAGTTGTCACAGGGTTGGTCCTGAAACTGCTTGCAGGCTCCATCTACTATGGGGCTATGGACACACCCTGACTTTGCCTCACTACTTGTGCCTGTCCTCGGGGCTCCAGGCTCAGTGCAGCTACTCTAACCCATCAAGAGCTTCAAACTCCCAATGATGGAGTCTGAGAATGAACCACCATCTGCTAGAAATGATGCAATGGGGCATGATCATGTAAGACTAAGAAAGAGAATCCGCGGGATTGCATTTCACAAAGGTGTTTTGAGTGAAATTGAACTGTTTGGGACTTGGCATAGGTCTCAGAGGCCTATCTCACCCCGCACACACACCTTTATTTCCAGATGGGGATATAGGTGTTAAGGTTGGGTAAGAAATCCAGAGCCCTCAGCCGACTCCAGGCAATGCCAAGGCATTGATTCCAACCTCTTGATTCTCAATCTAATTATATCACCTTGATTCCAGAAAAATTTCCTGGCCTGATAATAGCATAGAAAGAATATTTAATGAATTAATGCTTTTCTGCCGATCATACTGAGCAAAAATCTCCCAGAATAGGGCACTCAATCAAAGTCAGAGACTTATAGGTGGAAGTGAATTCAGAGGATACTTCAAGCCCCTCATTTTACAAAAGAGGGAACAGACCCAAAGCAGTTTATGCAGAGCTATTGAAATGTCAGGACATGAGCCCAAGTCCTCTGGGCACTTTCCGCCATACCACCATGACTCTTTGTGACCAAAAAATACCAATTACTTAACATTACAGACATTTATGCCTAGTGCTATAGAACCACTGAAAATGAGCCCAAAATTACTGCTTTGGAAAGTCAAATACAGATAAGCAGCATGGAGGGCTATGGTGGCCAGAAGAATCTATTAGCACAAAACTTTTTCCCATTCATATGTTTAAAATTCATGTTTTCTAAGAAAATCAAACTGGATTGCCTCTCACTCAAGATTAGCCATGGTTCCAGAGGATGAATTAATAGCAGATTAAAATCAACAGATTAAAATCTTAGAAATGCGTAGGGCGCCTGGTTGGCTCAGTTGGTTGAGTGTCTGCCTTCGGTTCAGGTCATGATCCCAGGGTCCTGGGATCGAGCCCCACGTCAGGCTCCCTGCTCAGCAGGGAGCCCGCTTCTCCCTCTCCTCCCCACTCATGCTCTCTGTCACTATTTCTGTCTCTCTCTCTCTTTCAAATAAATAAATAAAATCTTTTTTAAAAATAAATACAATACAATACAATAAAAAGTATCTTAGAAATGTCTATCAGCTCTCTCTCTTTTTTAGTGAGGAGTTCCACATGTCCAAATACCATGCCAGGGAAGCAGGAGACTGGGGGGCAGCCAACCACCATGGTGACTAGACCAATCCAGAGAGGCCACTGTTTGTACTGTGCTCTGTGGCAGGCAACATAACCTGAAATATCTCCCAGAGAGCCCAAATCTTCCCACCAGGGGCCAGGATTTATTTGCCACCTGATGGTTGACTCACAGTGAAAATAAAATTCCTAAGAGGGTTTCAATTGTCCTTTATCTGGATCATCCACCACTGGAACCCCACACTGAAGGGGGGGAACACAGCACAGTGCAGAGGGTTCCAAAATGACATTGTTCAGGCTGTGGAACACAGCCTTTCCCCTCATCCAGATCATTGCCCTGAGAAAGGCACAGGCTATTTAAGCACAAGCCAGGGACTGTTGCTCAAAAGACATCTTCATCTTTACAGAAGAATACGTAACCCTATATAAATCAGACGTGGTCTCCAGGCTCTTCAGAGGCCCCGGTGTACACCTCCCCAACCAGTGCAGAGCTCAGCAAGGAGAGGGGTCTGCAGGCTGGCTGCTCCTGTCTGGCTCCTCCCAGGGGTGGGTAATGCAGCAGGTTGAGTGCTCCTGGAGCCCCAGAAGTCTTCTCATGAAGAGACTGCCTCCTGAAGGGACAAGAAAGAAAACCTTTAACAACAGCTAGACTTATTTCTTGTCGCCAAGTAAAAAAATCTCAGAAAATACTTTTTAACTTTTTTAAAATAGAAAATGAACACATTTCAGGACACCTGGGTGACACAGTTGGTTAAGTGTCCCAACTCATGGTTTTGGCTCAGGATGTGATCTCAGAGATCGAACCTCATGTCATGCTTTGAGTTCAGCATGGAGTCTGCTTAGAGCTTCTCTCTCCCCCTCTCTCTGCCCTTCCCACTTCTACCCACACTGTCTCTCAAATAAATAAATAAATCTTTTTAAAACAGAAAATGAATACATTTCTACAGAACAGTAAAAATATCTTTGTGCCCCCATCCACTGCCAATTCTTGCAAAGAAGGAGATGCCTGCATAACATTGAGTAGTTATAAAACATTTATCTAAAATAGTTTGTTTTATAATATATTATACTATGTTACATATTTCTGATCACACTCTCCGCAATCCAAATTGGCCAAGCCACTTCTTGAAAGCCAGTGCTTTTCAAAGGTGAGCACATAATAGTTCCCTTTTAGTTGACTCCTTTTCTAGCAAGACTCAGCAACACTGTAACTACAAAGGAAGGGATGCTCCTAGAAGCTGCTGTGAATGAAAACCAGAGCTGGGGGTGCAAGTCTTGAATTTGGCATCCAGCCCTGCCACACCAGCGAGCTGCTAGGATTTTGAGCTCCAGTGTCTCAGCAGTAAAATAGGGCTGATGACAGGTGTTCCTTCACAGGACCAGGAGGGCTGGAGAGGGTACGGTGTGCAGACACCGGCCTGTGCCCACACATGGTGGGTCCACACTGAGTGCAGCTGTGGCCCAGGTGCTATGCTCAACGTGTGGATAGAGCAACCGCTGACAGGCATGTCCACTTAGCCCCAGCCATCTTGTCTATTCTATGGAAAAGGCTTCTCCCTGTACCCCCGCACATTTCTTTGTGTGCTGGTCCTGGCTGTGTGTGCACTCACCCCTCACGCAACAATTAAATAGAGCCTGTGCATGGGAAGTCACCTCTGAGCCCCCATATAAGCTTCCCCTCATCTCTGCCTAAATCCCTTCCCTCCCTGCCCTGTGCCACATTCACTCACGCACACACTTACACACATTTATACACCCACTCCCCACTTCAAACATGCATACACACTCACACACACATATTAACACTCTCACCTTCGGTACACAAACACACGCACACTCTCCAGGACTCACTGCACTGGTTGAAGCCTGGTGCGCAGAGCAGGGCTGTCCTCTGACTGTTCCTGGCTGTGACAGGTAAGCACAGAAATCAGAAGTAAACAGGTAGAAACTGTTGCAGCAATTTGACAGAATATGACTAATATAACTTGATGTCTGGTGAATGTAGGGATAAGCAATTACAGTTGTACTTTGCATGTCACTGGGGCTTTTTGAGATTTAGTAATTTATTTTAACATAATTTATAAAAATATAACTCTGTGATACATTGAAAATTGGAGGGAAAAAAGTGGTCCTTCATCTCAGTTTGAGAAGCACTAGAACATTATCTTTTGCCCACCTAAATTATGACCTGTGGGTTACTCCATCCCCCTTGTGCCTGGCCAGGGAGATGTTTCTGGTCTGTGGGAGGAATCCCTTTATCTGTCTGCAGCAGACCCCTCTGAGCTCACTGGGTAGGGCGGCAACCAGGGCTCCCTCTATAACTGCTGGCAGGCCTCTGAGACTTCAGAGGAACCAAGGCGAGTGGGAGGGGGAGGGCAGGCCAGGTCCCCAGGAGGACGAAGGCAGCCTGCCCTCCCTCTCCCTCTCCCCCTCCCCCACCAGTTCTCATTCCTGAGCGCCGCCGCCAGGTCGGGGTCTGGGCGGGCCTGGATTTAGCCGCTGGGAATGGATCCGTCTAGCTCTGAGCTCTAGCCAACAGAATCACTTAGGGTGGATTTGAAACGTGTGAGAAAAATCTGGCAAGTCAGAAAGGCAGACAGCACACAGAGGGAAGGAAGCTGTTAGCCTGCAGCTGATAAAAATGCAGACTTGTGAAACCTTGTGTCACAGAGAGGTTCCAAGCGGCTGTGGAGCTCTGACCAGCGTCCTTTGATGTTGCCTGCTTCCTTCCTGCCTGTCACAGTCACCAGGCCCTGGGAGGCAGATGGAGACACTCGCCTCTCCTCCAGGCCTAGCAGGAAGGTTGCACTGTGATTTCAGAGGCTGGACTTGCTCAATGGCTCTTTATTTACTTCTGGAGGGACAAAACCCTTAATCACAATTTCATTTGGGGGTTGCCTGGCAAGGGCAGCCCTAATATGTGGTCCACACAGACAAGCAGTTCCAAGACACTTGTACTGAAGATAACACAGCCCCAGTCCACAGGCATCTGCCACATGAAGTGTGGTAATCAGGAATGACAAGTATTCAACAGCATCTTTGTTTTAGTCTGAAAAGTACATTAGCTTGGGAAACTAAAAAGCCCACATATTATTGGGAGTCTGATTGAGGGATGGAGGAGGGGAGTCTAAAATGCTGGCTTATTTTTTTCAAACTTAAGCAAATTCACTCAGGACATGAGTCATTTTGGAGCATGATAGGGGTCTGCAGTGAACATCATTTCAGTTTTAAAGGAGAAATGTATTTCCTATCTTTTAAAAAACCTATTTTTTGCACATTAAGCACATGCTTGAAATACGTTTGTGGTACAAAATGCAACTCAAATTGAGTTTCTCTCCCCCAAATTAGTTGCTAAACCATTCCTAGAGGGACAGAAGTGTGTGTTTGCTTGGGTACTACTTTTGCAGACCAAGTGTCTTAAAAAAACAGGCTCCGGAGCAGGATCAACAACGTGCAACTTGTCCTTCAGGGTGCCCCGCCCAGAAGGCACCAGAAAGTTCCTAGTGTTTTCCACTTCTAGTCACGTTCCAAGAGAGAACTGCTTGATTTTTTTCAGATTTTAACTTTGATTTTAAATATCTGTATGATAACTTGTTCAAAAACACAATGATTTGATAAGGCATTAATACAAACTCTTCTGCTTCACTCTGCTGATGATTTTGGAAGGTCCTTCTGCAGTAATGTAATGGGATGACACATGTAACAACACGTTACTGTTTATACAGGAAATTGGTGCTCCACGTGGAACACAGTGGACTTCATTTCCAGTGCTCTGACCTCTTCATTTTCCTCTTCCCAATCTGATAGACTGGAGTTCGTGACGCTCCCTGAGTGAGTGTAATGTGGTGCCAAGGTCGAGAATCACTGACCTAGTCTGTGGCAGTGATCCCCAGTCATGGCAGTAATCCAGCCTGAGGCAGAGATCCAGCCTGAGGCAGAGATCCAGCCTGAGGCAGAGATCCAGTCTGAGACAGATCCAGTCTGAGGAAGTGATCTAGTCTGAGGTAGCAATCCAGTGTGAGGCAATGATACAGTCTGAGGCAGAGATCTAGCCCAAGACAGTGATCTAGTTCAAAGGAAAGATCTAGTCAGAGACAGAGATCCAGTTGGAGGCAGTTTAAAACTGCGGCTCTATGGGACTCACTCAAAAGTATTAAGTTTGAACCTCTGTGGGTAGAGCCCAGCACCCTTATTTTAACACATCCCAGTGAGTCTTGTATGGCCAGGTTGGAGTTCTGTCAGTATTCTTGAAATCCATGAATTAAAACCTCCAAAGTGCCCCAGTGCCAGGCCTGGAAGGGCCCAGGTAAATGCCCCTGCATGAGCTCCGTGATGGGTCACAGGTGTGTGAGGATGACACCAGTCCTTATAGGACACATCCTCAGACAAGCACTCAGCCATGAGCACCACCCTGAGACACAACACGGGGCGATCTTCCGGGTCACATCTAGGATGACTTCTTGTTCCTCATGCAAGTCAAAGCATGGAACAGTGTCTCTTCAGGTGAGGCCTAAGGAGCTAGGATGCACACCCTGTGGGGCAGGTTCTCAATGAGCTTAAGGGCCTGGAGGCGCTGGTCCAAAGGGGGGATTTCACAGAGCAGAGACACTGCTTCCCTGCCAGTGTTTCCTAGTTTGCTAAAACTCTGAACAGAGACCAAGGATTATGAAATAAAACAAAAGCCTACATGTCCTCTTTCTGGGAGAGCTTGTGTTGCCTGCTGTTTGGCCCCAGTAGAGAGGCAGGCTGCAGGGTTTTTTAATTTACTGAGGGCTAAAGTGGAAAAAGCATGAGCCACTTGAGCAGCCAGATCCTGGTCTGTTTGTAAGGGTCCTGCAGAGTGGCTTTCCAGGCCAGACACTGGCAGCACTGAGTCCTTGCTCTCGAGTTTCCCATCTGCACCTGCCAGTGGCCAGCGCCTGATGCAGAGGAAGGCAGGACAAGAGTTAATACTCGAGCCTTCTGGGTGCTCAGATGGCAGAAACAGGCAAAAACCGCAGGCAGCCACACCTCAGAGCATCCACTCGCCATCTGATGATGCACTCGGCAGCCAGCTCTGCCTCAGCACGTGCCTGTACCCCTTGGAGTTTCCACAGTCATAGTGGAAAAAGTTGTTCCATCCTCCGGATGTCAGATAAAATTCTTAAATCCATAACAAGCTTCATGTTGCTAGCTTTCATACACACTCTGTCTTTGAAGGAAAAGGTCATGTCGACCAGCATTGCCCAGCCTGGGGCCCTACTGCCACACCCCAGCCATTTCCCAAAGTCACGGTCATGCTCACAGCCACCTCTGCCTAGGGCCAGTTGTGGATCTCTCCAGATCTGTTTTCTGATCTGTCAAATGAGAGACTGAACTAGATGCTATCTCAGATTTTTCAGATTCTGACTGGTAAGCACTCACTTCCCTTTGCCCATCGTCAGGCTTCCCTCATCAGCAGGTGCCATGGCTGGTCCCAATTGAGAAGTCCAGGTGTCCTCTGACACCCACACTGTTGTGCTCCCTGCAGCCTGAGTGCGAGGTCCACATCTTCATCTCCTGCTTTCTTTTCCTAAGCAAGCTTTTTTTTCCTTCATCACCTTGCAAGGCTTAGGAAAAGGGTTCTGGGAGTCCACCTTGGCTGCTACCTACTATGTGTGGACACCTTGTTGGAGAACATGCTCTGCCAGGAAGCAGGTGGCAGAGCTGTGCAGGAGGACAAGGGCTGTCTGGGACCATCTCACCTGAACACACTCATTTCAAGGGTGACACAGCCAAAAATCATAGTGCCAGGCTCCAGGTTCTGTGGGATCAGAATTTTATGCAAGTTGAGGCCCTTCTTTAAGAAAAAGAATACACAACTGCAAATATGAAATTTTACCATAATGAAAGACAAAATCACAACAACTCAAGTGAGCTTTAGGGATTCAAAGCCTTTCTTCTGAAAGCCCTTTACCAGAAATGCTTACATAGAAATACTCGCTGACAGCAACCTGGCTTCCTCTCCCTGCCTGGATCACAGCTCCCAGCATCTCCCATCAAGCCCATGCAAGGAGGGCCTGAGCCCGAGATTCGAGATTCATTCGTTAGCTTTGTGCTTGGCTGCTAGAGAGAGAAAGCAGCACCTCCACCCCTTTCTTCCTGAGCATCAGATGACCACTGCCCTTCCCCCAAAGCCTGCTCTGGCCTCTGTGAAATCAAACTCCATTGCACAGTGTTTACAGACTCCTAGTGACTTTTCAATCCACAAGAAAAACAGGGAACCAGAGCATGTAAATATCAGGGTCGCACAGCTCCATGTACGGCATTTGATGTCAGTCTGAAACAAACATTGAACGGAAGCAGACACATGAAAACGGGTTCTCATGGTCTGATGCATTCCTCAAGTCTGTGAACATGTGTCCCTTTCCCAACAGTGACTGTTAAAGTGTTCCCGCCTCCTTTTAACTGCCTGCCTGAGGCACTTCTGACTCACGGCCACTGAGTTCCATTTTTGGACTAGGGACGACTCCAAACTAATAAACTGACATGGAAATATATATACACTCCCTTGTATCAATTGTTTTCTTCTGAAGGATGTTACTGTGTGATACAGCTTTAAGTTTTCAACTCTGTCATATTTTCTAAACTATGATCTCTTCCATTTACTTTAGGGGATGTGGCATTCCCCTTTACTGGACTGAAAGCTAAACAATGTGGTTTGGATTTAGTGTTCCCATGCATCACCATGAAAATGTTTGTCTCGGCAATCCTGTCCTTACTGTTACTGGTAACAGCTGCTCTGCCCTCCTTCCCTCGTGAACCACAATTTGCTGCCCCAGTTTATGAGCAAGCAAGGTGGATCCATGCCTCCGGGATACAAGACCAGCTACAAGACAAACCAGGATCTGGTGGGATCCACTCCCAAGTGAGCCAGGATCAAGTATAAGGAAAACTGGTTCTGAACAATAGACAGCTTGGCTCATCAGGAGAGGAAACCAGGCTGTGCTGGTTAGCAGTGGTCTTGCCAAACTTCTTGTGCCTTATTCACTCAGATGTGACCTCAAAGGAGCTAGGATGGGCAATGCCGCACCTAAACACTGCGGGGACTCAATAAATGTCAAGGAAGGGTCATTAGGGCTTTGGACCTCTTCCTGCACTAGCCCTACTGTGCAGATATTTGGTATTTCCACAAAGAGAGTGTCCCAGGCAGAGAAGGATTGCCCAAGGGGCAGTTAATTATCCCTTTGTGGGTTTCTGAACATGAGCAAGAGATAAACCTGCCTTGAGGACCCCACAGAAATGGGTTCCAGATGTCTGGGTCCTTCGGTTCTCTCCACCCTGCTCTTACCAGTCTCAGCTGCAGCCTGAAGCATTGCACAAAACACTTGCAAGATAAGAAAAGGCTCAGCATTCCACGCTCTGTGTCAGCACCTTCCATATGGAGACCCCTGGAATGTGGCCCACCACCCATTGGGCTGGGCATGGCCGGGGTCATGGACCTGGCCCACTTAGTTTTTCTTTTCTTTTAATAAGAGACAATACATGTCCATTAACAAGAAACTGCTTAAGTAAATTATGGAACATGTACACAAAGGAATTCTTCCAACTATTAAAAAATGACACAAATTATTTTACTGGCATGGATAGAAGTTCATGACATATTATTGTTTGAAAAATTGGGTAAGAAGACCACATATAAAATATAGTCCTATTTATGTAAAATGATAAATACCTATCTACATATATTTTCTCATTTGTATATATACACAGGAAGATTCTAGAATAGTGATAAACCAATAAATGAACAGTGATTATTTCTAAACAATGAGATTTTATCTAACTTTGATTACTTATTTGAATTTCTCTCTAGATAGGTATAAAATATGTAATACAGAAAATATATAATTTTTATAATAAACAGGTATCATTTTTAAAACAACGAATACTTTTTCCAAAGGAATGAAGCATGTAGAGACAAAGGCAGTGAGTGACAGCAACTTGGGTGGTCAGGGCAAGGCTCATGGCCCACCACATGGCCTGGTGGAGAATACCCCGAGGCCCAGAGGAGGAGGTGCTCCCAGGAGAGCAGCACCACACCAAGCAAGAATGATGAGTTACAGCTACACAGGGAAGGGTCTACCTTGTCCTCATGACTTCTCCTCTGGAAGAACTGTGAGAAGTTAAGAAATGCCGTTCTTTCTGCAGTTTTCTCTCAACTGATAAAAGAAACTGCTTCAGGTTCTCCAACCTGAAGGATTAAACAAAGTTCAAGGACAAGAAGAGATTAAGTTAAAATAAGAGACAGCTGTGGTGGAGGAGGGGCATGAATTTAAGAGTCCAAAGACCTAAGTTCAAAATCCGATCTGGTTGCTTTGTGACCAAAAATGACAAACTTCCCAAACCTCAGTCTTTATAGCCATGAAACAGAGAAATCAACCCAATATCACCTGACAAGTTATAAGGCCATGCCAGGTGATTGTTTTTAAATTAAATCATCTTTATATGTGAAGGAATTAATTGCCCAAGGGGGTTGTCCAATTACTTTATAGCTATATTTTGTATTTTTTTAGAGCCTCATGAATAATGCACCAGCTTCAAATAGTCATTACCCACTTCCGTTTCTCTGTAGACCAGGAATATACCTCATGTATGTCTCTGCAAACACTGTTTGCTCATTGTGAAAGCCCAGCCCCCCACTTCGCATGTCCTACCATTCCTCCATTCCTGCAAGTCCCCAGTCTGGCCCACTGAGGTCTGGGAAAGATTTCCAGTCACTAGCACTTAATAGAAGATCCTCAATACATCTAATATATACATATAATTGATATGCTTGTATAATTATATAAATATAATTTTATATCATTGATATATAAAATGATATAGATAGCCACTTCCTAAGTTAGCTTCCTTATTTAAAACGAAATGTGGCATGCGTCCCTCTGGAATCTGTCACAATTTCCTTTCTCTCCTTCCCTACTAACAGAAATGAATTTTGTAACTGGGACTGCCATCACCTGGTCAATGGGATGAAATTGAAATCTACTCAGTGGCACCTCTAAGAAAATCATTGTTTTCTTAATAAAAGGGAAGACTCAACTGGTAGATACCTTTTGTCCTTTGCTCTTGCTTTTTCTTCCTGACTAAAATGCAGAAGTGATGTCTGAATATGGTCCCAGCATCTTTGGAAGGACAAAAACCACAAACTGATGAGGGTGGAACAGGAAACTCAAAGGAGCAAAGGACTCAGCATCGATACCAGCCCCAGCCTGCCTCTCTTTGGACATCTTGAGAAAACAAAAGAAAGATAAAATGGATGCTATTCCAGCATGATTGTTCATTTAATCAAATGCAATTCAAACTGATTGAGAAAATTTTTCCTGTTTTAATACTTCATTAGCCAAACCCTGAAATCTATTTAAGCTCTGGAAATCATTTATATGTGTCAAGTGTTCAACCTGAAATCAAGTGTTCAAGTTAAAATTTCACAATCTGCATTCAGCATTGGTCTCTTTCTAATGTGGTCTTTCTCCTTGTGAATATCCTTCTCCATTCATTCCTATGGGCCTCCAATAAGCCAGTTACCAGTGAAGATTGCTCAGAAAGCCTGTTCCTAAATATCCAGGTGGAGTCAAATATGAAAACCAACTGACTTAACTCCCCAAGTCCTTAATGCACACCCATCACACTTGCCACAAAGACTGTGTGCTTTGGCACATATAAGCAAACAGACTTTTCAGTGCAGATGCTCCAAATAGTGATGGTGGGGTGTTTGAGGCAGACCATACTGCGGCGGGCTCGGAAGGCTGTAGGACCACCACATCTGCTAACAGGCCCTGCAGCAAAGGGATGTGGCTAGTCCTTTAATTCCAAACTGAAGTACACGATGCCCTCATGACTGTGTGTGTGCACATGCACACAGGGAAACTTTGCACACATGTGGATGTGTAAGTGTGCATTGTGTATATGTACATGCATTTGTCAGCAAGTGATACTGAAATTATTTATCCTAAGTATATGTTATCCAGATTTCCCCTCACAAAAGCAGGTTAAATATACAACCAATGAATAAAAGAAAAATCATGAATTAAGAGTTGTTCAGAAGATGGTTAAGTTCAAATGTATGGCTCCTGGTTGCCCTGACTGCTCCAGTTCTTGGTCTTGGGATTGGTCATTTCCTGTGGCCATTAATACCTTGGGTTAGGTCAGGCGAGGAGTCTGCCCCCTGCAACCAACATGGGTGACCAGGAGAAAGGAGATCAGAAAGACCGAAGATGAAAGTTGGACCCTTTCAAGACTGCTCTGTGTGTGTTGGAATATTCAGAAGGGGGTGGGGAGACGTGCACAGCTGACAGAGACTGACCTATCCTAGCACAACCACCCACTGATCTCACCACTTACTCATGAGCTCCCACAGAAATATCCTGGCACTGCTGGCTTACTCACCATCATGCTACCTTGTGAGGCCACAACACTGGAGATGCTTCTCACACACGCAAGGGCAAGACTAGCAGGGCAGGAAGCACGACCATGGTTGTCCAGCTGTCTTTGCTCCACACCCTGGTGGCATGAAATAGCAGCTATTTCACCATGCTTGAGGTTCTGTAAGTGTGGAAGTTGGGGGGGACACCTGGGTTGGCTGGCCTCTTTGGGGAGCCTTAGAGGCATGACCCAGTTGGCTAGAGCCAGCAGGACAGCCTGACCTGAGCCCTGTGGATGGGTTTTGTTTGTTTCCTATTGTCTGTGGGAGCAGGCATGTTCCAGACAGTTCCCTCACAGTGTGTCCAGTGCCTGAGTTGGGACCTCTGGAATAGCTGGAGCCTGGCAGCAGGATGCCCTCCACGTGGCCTCTCTACATGGCTAGCTTTGGCTTCCTCAGAGTGTGTTACCTTAGCTTCCATGGCTGCCACCCTCCCCCCAACAGGGTGTTTTGAGAAAAAGAAAGGAAAAACTGTCAGCCTTACAGGCCAGGGTCTGGACATAACTTTCCTTCAAAAGTCATCAAAATGGCTATAGGTCAGCACTGGTTCAAGAGAATAAGAGAATGACCACCCCCTTTTCATAGCAAGAGAAAAGCATCAAAGGCAGGAAGGTAAGGAGGCAGCTGTGGTGAGATAAGAGACCATGCATAGAAGCCCAACATCTAGAAGCCCAAGTTCCCCACGTGTCCTCCCAATGACTCATTTCCACTCATCAGATGCTTGGAGCTCATGTTGCCACAACCCTTGAAGATGCACATCAGCAGACCACTGTTTTTCTCTCATTCCAAGCAGTTGCTGCTTCCTAGCCTATGGATGGTCAAAGTGAACCCTATTAATTATGAGCCCTATTAACTATGGTGCTTTTGCAGATATGAGCAATTATCTACATAATAGAAATTATAGACTGCTTTGCTTGCTCAACAGTTTTTAATGCTCTGTAAAACAAAGGGTCCCATGATTCCTTTCCTTGCTATTGGTTGACCCTTAAGTCAGCTGCAGAGTGCTGACTCCCACATTGAGCAAGGTAACAATGATCGCTTACACTGTTTGGTAGACATTGCTGCCATGGGCTCAGGGCTTCAGTTGTTTTCTCCTTTCCTCCTCACAACATCCCTGTTATCTCTGCTTTACAGGAGATGAAACGGAAACTCATGGCACTAAAGTCACTTGCCCAAAGTTATGTGTTCCTCTGTATTAGAGCCAGGGTTCAAATCCACACCCCTGACCTCTACACATACAGCCCCCAGGGCATGTGAGAGGACAGTGTTGTCTGTGTCTACTGGGTGACTAAGAAGGCCAGTGTAGACAAACAGCCTCTACCTAAGCAAGGTCAGGGTGTCACCACTGCCAGCTTATGGCCACCACTGTCTTACTGCCTCTCTGTCTGCCTAACTCACCACCCCAGTGCCGTGGTGCCTGGCTTCCTCTAGCTCCAGACTGTCCCTGACCCACCTCCTCTGGCCCTGGCCCTCACCACAGCAGCTGCCTCTCTCTGGGCTGGTTGCTGCCAGCTGAATCACTGAGATGTGCCCTGGTGCAATGGTGACCCTATCGATAGATGCAGAGTGCTCAGAAGACTCACCACCCAAAGAGGCTCCCAAGGAGGCTGGGCCTGAAGCCAATTGCTACAGTACTTTGATGGCACCTTCCCTAGTACAGGTCTCCCATTCACAGAATGAGCCTCTCTGTTTCCCAAAAGTAACTTTGCAAAAGTTAAACAAGTACATTTCCCAGAAGCAGCAAAGAAATGAAAATGGTTTAACCTGATCTCTGCTGCCACCTGTGCTTGGGCATGGTGTTGAGGAGACTAGTTCCTCCAGTCTCCTGGACTTTGACAATGAGTCAAATGACTAGCTCATTGGATTGGAAGGTACACCGGTTAAAAAAGGGGGGGAGGGTATCAAAAGCTTAAGAAGGTGTCATCTACAAATCACAAAGACCAGAAATGTAACCGTCTGGGAAAAAAATTTTCCAAGTGATTGATCATTAAAACTGTAAATGTTCTAGCCCAGCTTGCAACTGAGAGAAGAGGAGGATGCTGTCCCCACTGCCCACCTCCACCCAACACTAAGACTTCAGGAATGAGCCTGGTGCATGAGCAGAAGCCAAAGGAGGACAAATCATCTGGAAATCCAGGTGAACCAATTAGGCAGCTGGCTTTGTTGACTCAGAAAACCCTAAGTAACTAAATGAGAAGAAATGGCCCACCTCACCCTGTTTCAAGTCTTCCCTTTTGGATGTGGCCAGTGTGAACAATTGCTTGGGTAGGTTAAACAGAAGCCATATTCTTTGCCAGTGACAACAAGGTTGATCTAAGGTTGGCACCCAGTGTCCATCATTTAGGAAATGAGGATTTTACACAAGGTAACTTTCAAAAAGGTACCTTCATTTGTAGACAAACTAGTAGAGCCTCTGGGGCCTCTAGCCTGGTCAATATACAAGCCCAGACTAATACCAAAGGTGAGAAATAGTTTCCCTATGGGTTGATCTCCAAGGATTTAAGACATTTTTATCCATTTCAGTGATTACACATCTAAGCCATGTCCTGGATGTCCAGGCTCAGGCAGCACTCAGATGTGTTTGCATCACTTTTGCACCATGTCTTTGCAGCCCCACCCATTAGCCTGGAAAGGCATCCCTTCAGTGTAGGTGCTTGCCTGGTCACCCACAGCGTGAAGGCTGCTCACCGAGGGCTCCTGGACACTGCTCCAGCAGTAACTGCTGAGCAGGGTCTGAGCTAGGCAGGCAGAGGGCTCTCTTTCAGGCTCCCACACACAAGGCCCCATGCCATCTCTGGCAAAGACCATCCAGGTTTAACCCTAAGATACACAGCAGAGAGCCAAAGGCCATTTAGCAAACAGAAAAGGATACAGACTCTCCCATGCTGGCATTTAATGAGTTTATAAAGGTCAATAAACTACCTCAAGCTGAAAATCAATCCATTTTCTTCACAAAATGTTTTTAAATGGCTACCAAATTGTTTCTCTACCTCTGTGTGTGGTATGTGGTATATATGTTCTCTCACAAACTAATGCTAACAAGATACAATATAAATTCAGTCATATGTGTGGCTCCATCTCCCTGAATGGGTGTCATAAAGAGCCACTAATGAGCCCCCAGACTTTCCCGTCTTTGCTGCCATCTTCCCGTGGATTGGCCTGGGATACACTGCCTGCCAGGGATGCTTCTCATGGAAAAAGGAGCCAACTGACTCCAGCATGTAAAGATTTCCCTTTTCCGGGGCACCTGGGTGGCTCAGTCAGTTAAGCATCTGTCTTCTGCTCAGGTCATGATCCTAGGGTCCTGGGATCCAGCCCCATATCAGGCTCCCTGCTCAGCGGGGAGCCTGCTTCTCCCTCTCCCTCTCCCTCTCCCTGTGCCCCTCCTCCTGCTCGTGTTCTCTCTCTCTCTTTCTCTCAAATAAATAGATAAAATCTTTTTTTAAAAAATGTCTCTCTTTCTACTGCTCTCAACCCCTTACACTTCAAGGTGGAAATGATTGTTTTGGTTTTGTTGTATTATGTTAGGGAATTTGTTTAAATTTCTTATTGGCTCCAGACAAATCACCTATGATCATTTGAAATAAATTAGGTAAAACTACTGGAACACAGCAGTTTCTAAGTGGTAGAAGTTAGGGTAGAATGAAGGAAAGTCCGCCAGACAAACATCTTTAAAGGCACATAAATGTGACTCGGCCACTCGCAGGAAGAAAGGCACCTCTTCCACAGAGAAACACAACTTCCACCAGGAGACCCCACTGGGACCCCTGGCCAGAGCTAGGTTAATTCACAGTCTTTGTTTACACAGACATCACATTATTTGACTCTTTCTCCAAAAACATCATCTTAGTTTCAACAAAATTTGAGAATTCCTCTTCCTCAGATGTGATTTCACTTCATCACTACCAACCCAGACCTTAGCTGAATCAGGCTCTACCACCTTCGCCAGCCCTTCTCCACATACACAGCTTTCAACTGGGCTACCTAACTGTGGCTTGAAGCATAAAAATCAGGCTTCTGGGTTTCATGGGATGAAACGGTCACCCAAACTGAAGACTTTCAGACACAATTAAAAATGTAGTCAAAAAGGTTACATTTTATAGAAGGGGAAACTGAAACATGGAAAGGTTGTGATGCTCCCAAATCACACAGCTAATGCTCATTCCCAATTCCATGTGTTTTTCCCTCTGCCAAAAGCAATGGAAAACTCCAACACCAATCTTATTCTGATGCTGCTTGATAATGCTGCCACTTCCCTGACACATATTTAAAGGAAAATGAACATCCTGTGGCCACAAGATGGACTCTTTTCCTGTCAGCTAGAGGTAGACTACCCAGTTCGTATCCATTCTCCATTGTGGAACCAGAAAAAAAAGTAATGAGTAAGACCAAAGATGAGGCAAAACTCCCGTGTGCGTCACCTGCAGGCAAATGCACACCTGCTGATCAGAAGTCTTGTCTCATGTGATAAAAATCAAACATCTACAACATTCTCAAGAAAAATATACAACTTGGTGTTAACATTGAATTCTTCCCACAGCAACAGTTGAGTGTGTTTTTAAAAAGAAAAACAGTTGTTTCTTCACAACCAAAAAATGTTTATGTCCAGGATGGCTATTCACATGTAAGCCTACCACAGACCTTGGCATAGGCCCTCTCACAGCCGTTCCTCTCCATGGGAAGGAACTGCTTGTTGGCGGGGTCCTGAGATCTGAATTCTCGTCTGGGAGTGCTAAGAGCTTCATCAGACACTAGAATGACAACACCGAAATTGCTACAGGTCACATTTTTCAAATTCTAAAAACTTCAGGCACAATGAAGCCTGGACTGAAAGGCTTGTTCTCTTCAAACTCTAGTCTGTGTTGAGGGCTTCTGTGGTGGCTTACCCTAAAATGAGACCACCCCAGAGAAGCTCATTTATTCTGCTTTTTCTCCACACCACCACTTAACACACTATACATACACATATGTACTATAACATATATCTGTTTGTTTACTTTGAATCAGTCCCCCACATACCCTGGCTGGAATGGAAGCTCCATGAGGACAGAATCTTCATGTGTTTTTCTCACTACCATTTCCCAGAGCCTAGAACAATCTCTGGTACATGGGAAGCACTCAATAGACATTTGTTCAATAGATGGATGAATGAATGAATGAATGAATGAATGAATGAGTGGTTTTTAGATCCTTCATGAAAAAAGTAGACTCTTGGCACTTTTGCTACAAAGGGTCTCCAGGCATGTTTGGACATACATGAGCAAGTTGGATATATTTTATTATTATGATCACTACAATGTATCATGTGCCTACTTAATGCCAGGCACAGTTCTAAGTGTTGTACATGTATGATTTAATTGAATTGCCACAGCAATACTTTCAGATGGGCACCACTACTACTATTGTACTCCACAGATGAAGAAACTGTAGCTCACTACCATGATCATGCAGCTAACGAATGAGGAGCCAGGATGCAAACCTTGGCAATCTTGCCAAATTCTTGATTATAAGGAATATTAGATATGAAACTGCCTTGTGCAATGGGCTCTCAGAGGACATTGCCAGAGGGCTTGCGGACTTCTCTTGATGGGCATTTTCTGTAGGCTTCTGGGCTAGGGAAGCTGTGCCTATAGGTGTTGGCCAATGTGGCGGGTGTTGGCTCTACCGCTCAGGATGCTGCTCAGATGCTCATGTCCTGGGCCTGGTGGACTGTGCACATCGAGGTGGTGGAGTGCCCCAGTTCCAAATACAGGCGCCCTTCCCACCTCTGCAGGGAGATGCCCTCAGACACTTGGGAGAGGGGGCTGCCCATCTTCATACAGAATGTGGGGCCTCGCAGCCCCTGCCTTGGTCCAAGCTCCCAGCCCACAGAGACTGCAGGTGCCCATGTGCCTCTATGACAGCCTTTTTCCATACTAGAACACTATCTTCCAACAAAAGCTGATGTAAAAGCTCAATATATAAAAGAGATAAAAGTTGAAATGGTTGAGTTTGCAGCAGGAAGGGGAACAAAAAGCTCCTTCCTCCTCTGTTTTCCCTTATCTCCATTTCCCAAGGCGGCCCCTCTTAGCTCTTCTGAGGCTGACATAGCCAACCCACTGCTCAAGCTACATTGTACACAGTGGGCTCTCCATAAATATCAGTGGATTTTATTAGAAATAGTTTAACATGTTCCCAGTCATACTCACTTCTGTTTTACTCTGCTTTGGGAAGCAGCTTCACACACACTGTGAGACAGTTCTCCTGGGTGGAATGTAGCCCCAGAATCAACCGTTTTCTCTCAACTTGCCCATTGTCTCCTGCATAATGTTGACTTTGAGTAAAGGTTTATGTGCTTAGTGAACGTTTGGGTTCTCTTATACACTTTATCCAATTTTCTATTAGGTTGTTAGTCTAATTCTCTGTACTCTTTGGATCAAAAATCTGTTTGGATTATGCATTGCAAATATTTTCTCCCAGTCTTTGACTTTTCATTTCACCTGGTGATGCACAAAAGTTTTCATTTTTCCTTTAATAAAATGTGCCAGACTTTTCTTTTACAGTCTTTGATTTATGTGTCTTTAAAATACGACCCTCCTCTGAAGTCATAAGGATGCTCACCATTATTTTCTTTTAAAAATTATAAACTAACTTTTTGAGAATAATATGGAATAGGAATTTAAAGTTTTCATTTTAATAACCGATTGTTCCAGTACCACACTTTATTTGTAATCCCCCTATTTTATATATCAAGTTCTCTTTTTTGTATACATCTCTTTCTGAATATTATAGTCTTACCCACAAATTTGTCTGTATCTCTTTATAGTGTCTTAATTACTAAAGCCCAATGACAAATCTTAATATCTGATAGAATGAGTCCTTCCATTTTCCTCTTTTTCTTTAAAATTATCTTGTCTATTTCATCAGTAAGCTATCACTTCATAACAAACTATCCCCAAAGTTAGACTAAGGCAACAAGCACTTATTTAATTCTCCAAATCTGTGGTTTAGCTATTTAGGCTGCACTCAGCTGCATTTTTCTGGCTAGACTGGGCTTGCTCACATATTGGCTGCTGGCTGGGGCAAAGGGGGTGACCAACTAGATCACATGTCTCTCATCACCCAGCTTGTTAGCCCAGGTGTGTTTTCACACAGGGGCAGGTAAGTGAGAGTAATAAAACACACACACTTGGGAGCCATACTCTACTGGTCAAAGCAAATCAGGAGGCCAGCCCAGATTCAAAGGGTGGGGAAAGGGACTTCACTTGATGTGAGGAGCTTCCAGCTGACATTGTCAAGGACACAGAGGAAGGAAGAGTGAGGATTGAGGTCATATGGGAAAACAACCCACTGCAGCTTCATTGGACCTTTACTTTTTCACATAAATTTTAGAAGTTGATTTTTAAGATCACAAAAATAAACCCTGTTGGTATTTATTGCTAGGTGCTTAATATATTATTGCAATTTTTCATAAAATACCCTCTTACATTTCATCTTAAGTGTTTATAACTGAAGTATAAGGATATAAGGACTTATGTGGGGTGTGGAGTTAAGATGTCAGAGGAGTAGGGGACCCTAAGTTTGTCTCGTCCCTCAAATACAGCTAGATAGTTGTCAAATCATTCTGAACAGCTGTGAAATCAATCAGAGATCTGAGAAAAGAAATGTTGCAATTCTACAAGTAGACAAGTGACCACTTTTTGGAGGGTAGAAGGTCGGGAGACTTGAACCTGGGGTGATATATCTGAGGATACAGCAGAGGGGAGGAAGCCTATTTAAGGAGGCTACCACAAAGATTATAAGCATCGGAGTGCAAACTTGAAACTTTTAGAAGTCTGCTCAGTGGGGGATGTCCCTGGCTTAAAGGTGCTCAGGTGGGGAAACGGGGTAGAATCCCAGGTAGTACAGCGTGGTCTCAAGATCCCTGGGGTCACAAGAAGAACGGGGGTGCCTGAGTGAGGCAGAGTTCCCAGGCATAGGAGCAGGGAAGCCACCTGAAAACAATGAGCCTAGGTGCTGGCTCTCTGCTCTGTGTTGCTATAAACTGTGAACTGCTACACGGTTGTGTGACCGCTTTCCTGGCAGGGGTCCAGCAAAAGGCAGAAGCTTGGCGAGGAATAATGCAGGTCTGCACCACAGCAGTCCATAAAATTTTGGAAATTTTGAAACTCAGTGGTGTGCCTGAGATAAAAATGCTCAGTCACAGGCCTGTTGAACACAGAGTTCAGACAGAAACCAGGGCGACAAGAGTGATTGAATGCTTTTCTGTGAGGGTTCACTGAAGAGTGGGGGTGCAAAATTTCAGCTCAGGGGCTAGAGAGCTGGTGTTGCCATATTCATCCCACCCGCCTATCAGAGCTGAAAGCCTTCAAGGGGCAAAACAGCGCCACATAGTGGAATCCAGAGCCTCTTACACTGAGCCCAGCCTCCTGGCAAGGGAGGTGCCCTTACATTAGAGCTCGTGCACCGGACAATCAGCGCAACAGGCCCCTCCCCCAGAAGAACAGCACAAACTGGCTCACACCAAGTTTATGGATCATAGAGGGTTACAAACCTTCAGCTCTTGGGGAAAACAGTATATTGCATTGATTGTTCTTTTTACTCTTTAGTCCTTCAGTTCTATTTTTTCAGCTGTTTTCTTATTTTTTCAACTTTTTTTATTCTTTTTTAATTTTTACATATGCATTATATATTTTTTATTTTTTGTATCTTTTCATTGTATTTTTTATTTCATTTTATTTATATATATATATATAAGCTTTTCTTTCTCGTTTTGGGATCCAGTTTCTTTTAAACTGAGCTTCTAGTTTTTTGTTTTGTTTTGTTTTCTTTCTTGTTTGTTTTTGTTTTGTTTTGTTTTTGTTTTTGTTTTCTGGTTTACTGTGTTTTTTTTCTGTTGTCATTGTAGTTATTGTTTTTTCTCTTTCTTTCTTCTATTCTTTTCTGAACAAAATGAAAGATGGAGAAATTCACCCCAAAAGAAAAAACAGGAGGTAGTACTCACTGCCAGGGATATAATCAATACAGCTATATGTAAGATGTCTGAAGTAGAATTTAAAACAATGATTTTAAAGATGCTAGCTGGGCTTGAAAAAATCACAGAAGACATTAGAGAATCCCTTACTGTAGAAATTAAAGAACTAAAATCTAATCAGGCTGAAATGAAAAATGCTCTATTACTGAGATGCAGTCAAAATGGAGGCTATAAAAATGAGGATGAATGAGGCAGAAGAAAGAGTGAGTGATATAGAAGATAAAATATGGAAAATAAGGAAGCGGAAAAGAAGAGAGAAAGAAAACTTCTAGATCACAAAGGGAGACTTCAAGAACTCAGTGATTCCATAAAGTGAAATAATATCCAGATAATAGGGGTCCCAGAAGATGAGGAGAGGGAGAGAGGAGCGGAAGGTTTATTTAAACAAATTATAGCTGAGAACTTCCATAATCAGGGGAAGCAAATAGGCATTCAAGTCCAGAGGCCACAGAGAACCCCCTCAAAATCAATAAAAATAAGTCAACACTTCAACATATAATAGTGAAGTTTGCAAATTTCAAAGATAAAGAGAAAATCCTAAAAGCAGCTCGGGACAAGAGGTCCTTAACCTACAAGGGTAGAAACATAAGGCTGGTAGCAGACCTGTCCACACAGACCTGGCAAGCCAGTAAGGACTGGCATGGTATTTTCAATGTGCTAAATGGAAAAAAAAAAATATATATGCAGCCAAGAATACTTTATCCGGCAAGGCTGTCATTCAGAATAGAAGGAGAGATAAAGAGTTTCCAGGACAAACAAAAACAATGAATCTGTGAGCACTAAACCACCCCGGCAAGAAATATTAAAGGGGATCCTTTGAACAAAGAGAGACCCCAAAAGTAACAAACACCAGAAGGGAACAGAGACAATCTACAGAAACAGTGACTTAACAGACAATACAATGACACTAACTTCATATCTTTCAAGAATTACTCTGAATGAAAATGGACTAAATGCTCCAGTCAAAACACATAGAGTATCAGAATGGATTAAGAAAACAAGACCCATCAATATGCTGTTTATGGGAGACTCATTTTAGACACAAAGACAGCTCCAGATTGAAAGTGAGGGGGTGGAGAACCATTTATCATGCCAATGGACAACAAAACAAAGCTGGAGTAGCCAGCCTTATATCAGATAAACTAGATTTTAAACCAAAGACTGTAATAAGAGAAGAAGAAGGACACTATCTCATAATGAAAGGGTCTATCCCGCAAGAAGATCTAACAATTGTAAGTATTTACACCCCCACTTTGGGAGCAGCCAAATATATAAACCAATTAATAACAAAACTAAAGAAACTCATTAATAATACTACAATAATAGTAGGGGATTTTAACACCCCACTCACAGCAATGGACGATCACCTAAGCAGGAAGATCAACAAGGAAAAAAGGGCTTTGAATGACATACTGGACCAGATGGACTTAACAGATATATTCAGAGCATTTTATCCTAAAGCAACAGAATACATATTCTTCTCAAGTGCACATGGAACATTCTCCAGAACAGATCACATACTGTGTCACAAATCAGGTCTCAAGTGGGACAAAAAGATCAAGATCATACCATGCATATTTTCAGACCACAGTTTTTTAAAACTTGAAGTCAACCACAGGAAAAAATTTGGAAGGACTACAAATACATGGAGGTTAAGGGGCATCCTACTAGAGAATGAATAATCAACCAGGAAATTAAAGAAGAATTTTTTTTTAAATACATGGAAGCAAATGAAAATGAAAACATGACAGTTCAAAACCTTTGGGATGCAGCAAATGCAGTCCAATGAGGGAAGTATATAGCAACACAGGCCTTCATTGAGAAACAACAAAAGTCTCAAATACACAACCTAACCTTATACCTAAAGGAGTTGGGAAAAAAAAAAAAACAACAACAAATAAAGCCTAAATCCAGCAGAAGAGAAATAATAAAGATTAGAGTAGAAATCAGTGATCTAGAAACAAACAAAAAAACAAAACAAAAAAACAGTAGAACAATGAACCTAGGAGCTGGTTCTTTGAAAGAATTAATAAGATCAATAAACCCTTAGCCACACTTATCAAAAAGAAAAAAGTAAGGCCCCAAACCAATAAAATCATGAATGAAAGAGGATAGATCACAACCAACACTGAAGAAATACAAACAATTATAAGGGAATATTACGAGCAATTATATGCCAACAAATTGGGCAATCTAGAAGAAATGAATAAATTCCTAGAAACATATAAACTACCAACACTGAAACAGGAAGAAATCGAAAACCTGAACAGCCGCTATATCCACAATAGCCAAAAGATGGAAAGAGCCCAGATGTCCAAAAACAGATCAATGGAAAAAGAAGATGTGATATGCACATGTATATGTATATGTATGTATACACACATACATATAAATACACACACAGCGGAATAGTACTTAGCCATCAAAAAGAATGAAATCTTGCCATTTGCAATGAGGCGGATGGAACTAGAAGGTATTATGCTAGGTGAAATAAGTCAGTCAGACAAAGACAAATACCATATGATTTCATATGGTATTTGAAGATTTTAAGAAACAAAACTGATGATCATGGGAAAAGGAAAGGAAAAATAAAATAAGATGAAAACAGAGAGGGAGGCAAGAGATGCTTAACCATAGGAAACAAACTGAGGGTTGCTGGAGGGAGGCGTGGGGGATGGAGTAATTGGGTGTTGGGCATTAAGGAGAGCACTTGAAGTAATGAGCACTGGGTGTTATATGCAACTGATGAATCACTAAATTATACCTCTGAAAGTAATAAAAGTAATACAGTATATGTTAATTTAATTGAATTTAAATTTAAATTTTTGAAAAGAATATAATGAATTACTATGTATTGATCCTACATTCATCAACCCTCTTAACTATTATTAATCCTAATAATTCAACCATAGATTTTCTTGGGTTACTTTACAGGAAAGCACTTCCATTTACTGCATTTTTGGGAGGATATCTTTATAAGAGTGGCCCGTGTCAGAGCTGCTGCAGAACATCCCATTTTATTGTGATCTTTTGGTTGCATAAAAGCCCTTAGTAACTATCTTAAGACCACATGGTAATTCTCCATCTAAGATTAAGAATTAGCAGTGGTCTGGATGAAAGACTGCACTGCAGGCCATATTCCAGTGGTAAAAAAAAAATGGATACAGACAATTGGAAAAACAATAACCATAAAAAAGTTTACATTAGCATAAAACAATCATGCACATGCACAGCCAATGTCCACAAATCCTGGAAGTGGACAAGATTTGCCTTCAGTACCTGCCTTCAAGTTTTTCTCCTTCCATATATTTTCTCTTTCCACAATTTTTTCTTCAGTCTGCTTTCATGATCACCCATTTCTGCACCGAACCTTGCACTTGTCCCAGGTCACCCCAATCTTCACCTTTTACTTCAGCCCACCACCTACCAGTGAGAAATAACCAGGTCTCTGTACTTCTCCCAGTGTTAATTAGTGAGCTATAATAGTGTACATCACATTGATAGATTTTTTTTATTATGTTATGTTAATCACCATACATTACATCATTAGTTTTTGATGTAGTGTTCCATGATTCATTATTTGCATATAATACCCAGTGCTCCATGCCCTCTTTAATACCCATCACCAGGCTAACCCATCCTCCCACCACCTCCCCTCTAGAACCCTCAGTTTGTTTTTCAGAGTCCATGATGTCTCATGGTTCATCTCCCCCTCTGATTTCCCCCCTTCATTCTTCCCCTCCTGCTATCTTCTTCTTCTTCTTCTTTTTTTAACATATAATGTATTATTTGTTTCAGAGGTACAGATCTGTAATTCAACAGTCTTGCACAATTCACAGTGCTCACCATAGCACATACCCTCCCTAATGTCTATCACCCAGGCGCCCCATCCCTTCCACCCCCCACCACTCCAGCAAACCTCAGTTTATTTCCTGAGATTAAGAATTCCTCATATCAGTGAGGTCATATGAGACATGTCTTTCTCTGATTGACTTCGTTTACTCAGCATAACACTCTCCAGTTCCATCCACGTTGTTGCAAATGGCAAGATCTCATTCCTTTTGATGGCTGCATAATATTCCATTGTATATATATACCACATCTTCTTTATCCATTCATCTGTTGATGGACATCTTGGCTCTTTCCACAGTTTGGCTATTGTGGACATTGCTGCTATACACATTGGGGTGCATGTACCCCTTCATATCACTACATTTGTATCTTTGGGGTAAATACCCAGTAGTGCAATTGCTGGATCATATGGTAGCTCTATTTTCAACTTTTTGAAGAACCTCCATACTGTTTTCCAGAGTGGCTGCACCAGCTTGCATTCCGACAAAGAGTGTAGGAGGGTTCCCCTTTCCCCGCATCCCCGCCAACATCTGTCGTTTCCTGACTTCTTAATTTTAGCCATTCTGACTGGTGTGAGGTGATATCTCATTGAGGTTTTGATTTGGATTTCCCTGATGCCAAACAATGTTGCGCACTTTTTCACGTGTCTGCTGGCCATTTGGATGTCTTCTTTGGAAAAATGTCTGTTCATGTCTTCTGCCCATTTCTTGATTGGATTATTTGTTCTTTGGGTGTTGAGTTTCCTAAGTTCTTTATAGATTTTGGATGCTAGCCCTTTATCTGATATGTCATTTGCAAATATCTTCTCCCATTCTGTTGGTTGTCTTTTGGTTTTGTAGACTGTTTCTTTTGCTGGGCAAAAGCTTTTTATCTTGATGAGGTCCCAATAGTTCATTTTTGCCCTTGCTTCCCTTGCCTTTGGCAATGTTTCTAGGAAGAAGTAGCTGCTGCTGAGGTCGAAGAGGTTGCTGCCTGTGTTCTCCTCTACGATTTTGATGGACTCCTGTCTCACATTGAGGTCTTTCAACCATTTGGAGTCTATTTTTGTGTGTGGTGTAAGGAAATGGTCAAGTTTCATTCTTCTGCATGTGGCTGTCCAATTTTCCCAAAACCACTTGTTGAAGAGACTGTCTTTTTGCCATTGGACATTCTTTCCTGCTTGGTCGATTAGTTGACCATAGGGTTGAGGGTCCATTTCTGGGCTCTCTATTCTGTTCCATTGATCTATGTGTCTGTTTTTGTGCTGGTACCATACTGTCTTGATGATGACAGCTTTGTAATAGAGCTTGAAGTCCGGAATTGTGATGCCTCCAGCTTTGCTTTTCTTTTTCAACATTCCTCTGGCTATGCGGGGTTTTTTCTGGTTCCATGCAAATTTTAGGATTATTTGTTCCATTGCTTTGAAAAAAGTGGATGATCTTTTGATGGGGATTGCATTGAATGTGTAGATTGCTCTAGGTAGCATTGACATCTTCACAATATTTGTCCTGCCAATCCATGAGCATGGAATGTTTTTCCATTTCTTTGTGTCTTCCTCAATTTCTTTCCTGAGTATTTTATAGTTTTCTGAGTACAGATTCTTTGCCTCTTTGGTTAGATTTATTCCTAGGTATCTTCTGGTTTGGGGTGCAATTGTAAATGGGATCGACTCCTTAATTTCTCTTTCTTCTGTCTTGCTGTTGGTGTATAGGAATGCCACTGATTTCTGTGCATTGATTTTATATCCTGCCACTTTACTGAATTCCTGTATGAGTTCTAGCAGTTTTGGGGTGGACTCATTTGGGTTTTCCACATAAAGTATCATATCATCTGCAAAGAGTGAGAGTTTGACTTCTTCTTTGCCCATTTGGGTGCCTTTTATTTCTCTTTGTTGTCTGATTGCTGTGGCTAGGACTTCCAATACTATGTTGAATAGCAGTGGTGATAGTGGACATCCCTGCCGTGTTCCTGACCTTAGGGGGAAAGCTCTCAGTTTTTCCCCATTGAGAATGATATTCGCTGTGGGTTCTTCATAGATGGCTTTTATGATATTGAGGTATATACCCTCTATCCTTATACTCTGCAGAGTTTTGATCAAGAAAGGATGCTGTACTTTGTCAAATGCTTTTTCTGCATCTATTGAGAGGATCATATGGTTCTTGTTCCTTCTTTTATAAATGTATTGTATCACATTGATTGATTTGTGGATGTTGAACCAACCTTGCAGCCCAGGAATAAATCCCACTTGGTCGTGGTGAATAATCCTTTTAATGTACTGTTGGTTCCTACTGGCTAGTATTTTGGTGAGAATTTTTGCATCCATGTTCATCAAGGATATTGGTCTGGAATTTTACTTTTTGATGGGGTCTTTGTTGGGTTTGGGGATCAAGGTAATGCTGGCCTCATAAAATGAGTTTGGAAGTTTTCCTTCCATTTCTATTTTTTGGAACAATTTCAGAAGGATAGGTATTAATTCTTCTTTAAATGTTTGGTAGAATTCTCCTGGGAAGCCATCTGGCCCTGGGCTTTTGTTTGTTTGGAGATTTTTGATGACTGCTTTAATTACCTTAGTGGTTATAGGCCTGTTCAGGTTTTCTATTTCTTCCTGGTTCAGTTTTGGTAGTTGATACATCTCTAAGAAGGCATCTATATCTTCCAGAGTATCTAATTTGCTGGCATAGAGTCGCTCATAATATGTTCTTAAAATTGTTTGTATTTCTTTGGTGTTGGTTGTGATTTCTCCTCTTTCATTCATGATTTTGTTGATTTGGGTCATTTCTCTTTTCTTTTTGATAAGTCTGGCCAGGGGTTTATCAATCTTGTTAATTCTTTCAACAAACTAGCTCCTAGTTTCGTTGATCTGTTCTACTGTTCTTTTGGTTTCTATTTCATTGATTTCTGCTCTGATCTTTTCTCTTCTCCTGCTGGGTTTAGGCTTTATTTGCTGTTCTTTCTCCAGCTCCTTTAGGTGTAGCGTTAGGTTGTGTATTTGAGACCTTTCCTGTTTCTTGAGGAAGGCTTGTATTGCTATATACTTTCCTCTTAGGCCTTTGCTGTATCCCAAAGATTTTGAACAGTTGTGTTTTCATTTTCATTGGTTTCCATGAATTTTTTTAATTCTTCTTTAATTTCCTGGTTGAGCCATCCATTCTTTAGTAGGATGCTCTTTAGCCTCCATGGATTTGAGTTCTTTCCAACTTTCCTCTTGTGATTGAGTTCTAGTTTCAAAGCATTGTGGTCTGAAAATATGCAGGGAAGGATCCCAATCTTTTGGTACTGGTTGAGACCTGATTTGTGACCTAGGATGTGATCCATGGGCACTAGAGAAGAATGTGTATTCTGTTGCTTTGGGATGGAATGTTCTGAATATATCTGTGAAGTCCATTTGGTCCAGTGTGTCATTTAAAGTCTTTATTTCCTTGTTGATCTTTTGCTTAGATGATCTGTCCATTTCAGTGAGGGGGGTGTTAAAGTCCCCCACTATTATTGTATTGTTGTTGATGTGTTTCTTTGCTTTTGTTATTAATTGGTTTATATAATTGGCTGCTCCCGTGTTAGGGGCATAGATATTTACAATTGTTAGATCTTCTTGTTGGATAGACCCTTTAAGTGGGATATAGTGTCCTTCCTCATCTCTTATTACAGTCTTTGGTTTAAAATCTAATTTGTCTGATATAAGGATTGCCACCCCAGCTTTCTTTTGGTGTCCATGAGCATGGGAAATGGTTTTCCACCCCTTCACTTTCAATCTGGGGGTGTCTTTGGGTCTAAAATGAGTCTCTTGCTGACAGCATATCGATGGGTCTTGTTTTTGTATCCAATCTGATAGCCTGTGTCTTTTGATTGGGGCATTTAGCCCATTGACATTCAGGGTAACTATTGAAAGATAGGAATTTAGTGCCATTGTATTGCCTTTAAGGTGATTGTTACTGTATTTTGCCTGTGTTCCTTTCTGGTCTATGTTGCTTTTAGGCTCTCTCTTTGCTTAGAGGACCCCTTTCAATATTTCTTGTACGGCCGGTTTTGTGCTTGCAAATTCCTTTAGTTTTTGTTTGTCCTGGAAGGTTTTGATCTCTCCTTCAATTTTCAATGACAGCCTAGCTGGATATAGTATTCTTGGCTGCATATTTTTCTCATTTAGTGCTCTGAATATCTCATGCCAGTCCTTTCTGGCCTGCCAGGTCTCTGTGCATAGGTCTGTTGCCAATCTAATGTTTCTACCATTGTAGGTAACAGATCTCTTGTCCTGAGCTGCTTTCAGGATTTTCTCTTTGTCTCTGAGACTCATAAGTTTTCCTATTAGATGTGGGGTGTTGACGTATTTTTATTGATTTTGAGAGGGGTTCTCTGTGCCTCCTGGATTTTGATGCCTGTTTCCTTCCCCAAATTAGGGAAGTTCTCTGCTATAATTTGCTCCAATATACCTTCTGCCCCTCTCTCTCTCTTGTTCTTCTGGGATCCCAATTATTCTAATGTTGTTTCGTCTTATGGTATCTCTTATCTCTCAAATTCTGCCGTCGTGATCCAGTAGTTGTTTATCTCTCTTTTTCTCAGCTTCTTTATTTTCCATCATTTGGTCTTCTATATCACTAATTCTTTCTTCTGCCTCATTTATCCTAGCAGTTAGAGCCTCCAATTTTTATTGCACCTCATTAATAGCCTTTTTGATTTCAACTTGGTTAGATTTTAGTTCTTTTATTTCCCCAGAAAGGGTTTCTCTAATAACTTCCATGCTTTTTTCAAGCCCAGCTAGTATCTTTAAAATCGTCCTTCTGAACTCTAGTTCTGACATCTTACTAATGTCCGTATTGATTAGGTCCCTGGCAGTGGTACTGCCTCTTGTTCTTTTTGTTGAGGTGATTTTTTCCATCTTGTCATTTTATCCAGAGGAGAATAGATGAATGAGAGAACAAAATGCTAACAGGGTAACAACGTGCCCAGAAATCGTATACTAAACAAATCAGAAAAGACCAGAAACCGGGGTAAAAGAAAGGGAAAGAAAGAAAGAAGGAAAAGAAAAAAAAAGAAAAAGAAAAAGATAAAAACAAAAACAAAACAAAAAAAAGCAGAATATGATCAAATATGCCCAGGCTGGTGCATAGATCAGTGCCACACACTAGATTTTGGGCATATTTTGGTCTGATAGAAGAAAGTGCCTCTCAAAATTTTAAAGAAAGAAAAACAAATGTACAAAATAAGGGTTAATACAATGAAGGGATAGAATATGACCGTAAAGATGAAAATTATAAAAGATTTTATAAAAGGAATTGATAAGAAGTTGTGTGAAAAAAGAAAGAAGAAGTTTAAAAAAAGTGGGGGGAGAGAATGTGATCAGGCAGGAGACTAGAACAAAGCCATACACTAGAGATTTAGGGTATATTTTGATCTGTTAGAAAAAACTGTATCTCAAATTTTTAAAGAAAGAACAACTTATATATATATATACACCAAAAATAAGGGTAACTATTATGAAGGGATAGAATATGACTCTAAAAATGAAAAATAAAAAAGATTTTTTTAAAAAAGAGATTGATAAGATGTTGGTTGAAAAAGGGAAAAAGAAAAATTCAAAAAAAAAAGAAAAGAAAAGAAAAGACAGTTAAAAAAATTAACTTTGAAAGACTAAAGAATCATGGTAAAAAAAAGCCATGAATTCTATGTGCAGTATTCCCCTAGCGCTGGAGTTCTGCCGTTCTCATTGCTTGGTAAACTTGGTCTTGGCTGTCTGTTCTTGCTGATCTTCTGGGGGAGGGGCCTGTTGCCATGGTTCCCAAATGTCTTTGCCAGAGGCGGAATTGCCCCGCCCTTGCTGGGTCCAGGCTAAGGAATCTGCTGGGGTTTGCTCTTGGGAGCTTTTGTTCCCTGCAAGCTTTCTGTACAGCTTTCGAGGACGAGAGTGAAAATGGTGGCCTCCCAATCTCTACCCTGGAGGAGCCGAGAACTCAGGGCCCCACTCCTCAGTCAGCCTCCAGAGAAAAGCAGTCAGTCACTCCCTGCTCCCTGGTCTCCGGCCGCACTCCATGCTCACCAGGCCTGTGACCAAGCCTTTCTATCTCTGGCACACGACCCCATGTGGAGTCTCCAAACCCAGCAGATCCCTGCAGTGTGTTCCCACACCGCTCCTCCCAGGGGAGGAAGGGGAGTCTCCCTGGATCTGCTGCTTGTTGGGTCCCTGCTGGAGGAGCAGTGGCCCAACTGTGCCGTGGATCTCGGTTTATAACAACCCTGAGCTGAGAGCCCGCTCCTCTGCTCTGTCTCTGCAGCCGGGTTCCCTGCTCCAATACCTGGGAGCTCTGCCACACTCAGGCACCCCTGGTCTTTCTGCGACCTCAAGGGTCCTGAGACCACACTGTCCCAGCGAGTGTTCCACCCCCCCGCTTAGCCACTGGAGCGACGTCCCTCAGTGGAGCCAACTTCTAAAAGTTCCAATTTTGTGCTCAGCTGCTCTATCACTTGCCAGAAGCGGCTGATGGAGGCCCCCTCTCCCGCCATCTATTCTCCCGAATATCACCTTGGATTCACTTCTCTGCACATCCTACCTTCCAGAAAGTGGTCGCTTTTCTGTTCAGAGAGTTGCTGCTATTCTTTTCTTCGATCTCTTGTTGAGTTCGTAGGTGTTCAGAATGGTTTGATTACCTATCCACCTGAATTCCTGGGACCAGATGAAATCCAGGTCTCCTACACCTCCACCATCTTACTCTGCCCCCTCCATCACATTGATAGATTTTGACAGTGTTCATTCACATACAATCCTGATCGTATAGTGCAAAGTGTGCACCTTGTTTTCAATTGGACCTGAGTTTGAATCATGCATTTTTTTTGGCATTTATTCACTCTGTGACCTAAGGAAGTCACTTTATCTCTCTAAATTTCAATGTGTTGTTATCATGAGGTTTAAACAAGACAATATACATAGAAAGAGTGAGACTACTTCCATTTTTCTATACTATCAAGAACATGCAGGTAAATTGGCTTTCAAAAGAAAACAAAAAGTCCTGATCTGTAGCATTGCCAGTGTCCATGGAGTTGAAAAATACTCAGAACCACTTCTCTGTATGAACAGGCTCTAGCACACACTTCTGTCCTCCTTGCCTTCCTTGTTTGGTGCTGGGCTTACAATCTTCCTCTTCACCTTAATTCCTGTATCTCCCTGAATGAGTCAGCAGTATCCCAGCAGAACCCTAGCCTCTCAGCTCCTTGACCTTCTCTTCCACTCCACCCAGCCACCCTCTCACAAGGTCACACCTTGGTCCCTGTCATTACCCAAAACTGCTTCTCCTCTAAAATGACCAATTCAGGAGGACTTCCCTCTAACCAAATCCTATACTCACTTCTGCTTGCTTCTTCAGCTATTTCCACAACTGTTTTTCTCATAGGAATTTCTCATCAGAGACATCTCAAATCTCTCTCCACCTTCTTCTCTTCTTCCTTTGCAACTTATGTTTCATGAACTAGGTAAGCTTACAAGGTCCATTCTATATTTGAAGATTAGTAAGAATGAAGACTTGCACTGGGCCTAAGTTTCAGTGTGTTAGTTTTACTACCAAACCAGAAACAAGTACTCTAGTAGGATTTGTGATATAGGATAAAGGAGTAGATGCAGCTACCCAGTACTTCCCCAAACTCAGCAATCAGTAATGACCTATTCTCTATCAATATTGCCTGGAAATAATACTCTGTTTCTTTGGGAAGCCTACTTTCCTGCATTTCACAATAATTCTTTCAATCTTCTCCATCCCTCTTACCCTTCACTGCCAACTTCCTGCCCATTCAGATGTCCACACAACCTGTTCCTCAGAGAAAAATCACCATCATATGAGAACTCCTCTATTTCCCATCACCAAACCCAAACCCTGTCCTCATCTGTCCTCACACTTTCCTCATCTGTTCTCCTGTCAAAGCTGTCATCTTCCATTTATGCTCTGGATCTCATTTCCCCCCATGTCTTATATTATCAACAATCTCCTCTCTTCTAACTCTTCAGATCCCCCTCCCTGCTAGCTCCTTAACATTGATCTCTAAATATGCTTTCAAGAAATCAATCCATACCCAACTTATCCCCTCCACCATCTACCTTCTCCACAAAATGTTTGAAAAATGCCTACATTTGCTATCTTCTTTCATTTCCATCTCATTGTTCAACCCACTCCAAATACAGATTCTGCTCTTACAAAATCGTTACCCACTATCCCTGTCTATGACCCCCCCATGGGCACAAGTCAATGGGTAATTTTTGTTAGTCATCTTCCCTGGCCTCTAAGCAATAGTCAACACAGATGAACCTTCCTTGTTCCTGAAGGGCTCTCTTCCTTACTTCCATGAAAGGATAGTTTAAAGTGGCTAAAAAGGGAGTTAGAGTACATTAACAGTGAACAAACTAAGAAGAGACATGGTACCCTAGGACAATTTTTATTCTTGCTGTCCTTATATTTTCCTTCTGTATCTATTTATGTTGAATGAATGCATCTACTAATTTAAGTTTTATTACAAATAAATATTTCCCTGTTTTTTGCATGTGAATTACTCTGACTTTTCTTTCATGTTCTCCATTTTTCAGTACTGAAATTGTATTTGCAAAGACATTTTAACGTAAAGGCCCACAAGCCAGTTGATGGCAAAATGAGAACTAAGGGAACCCTCCAGAGACAAAATGAAAAGCAAGTTTTAGAACCTGTTCCAAAATTTCAAGAAGTAACTGTGACATCATATTTCTTCTCCAAAGGACTGCCCCTGATGGTGAAAGCCTCAGCTACCATGGCCAGCAAGATTTGGGAACACAGGGTGAATGTGGCAAGATGGCGGAGGAGTAGGAGACCTGGATTTCGTCTCCTCTCAGGAATTCAGCTGGATAGGGATCAAACCATTCTGAACACCTACAAACTCAACAGGAGATCGAAGAAAAGAATAGCAACAACTCTCTGAACAGAAAAGCGACCACTTTCTGGAAGGTAGGACGTGCGGAGAAGTGAATCCGAGGCGTTATTCGGGAGGATAGACAGCGGGGGAGGGGCCTCCGTCGGCCGCTTCTGGCAAGTGATAGAGCCACGGAGCACAAAATCGGAACTTTTAGAAGTCTGCTCCGCTGAGGGACGTCACTCTGGTGGCGAAGTCGGGGGTGGAACCCTCGCGGGACAGTGTGGTCTCAGGACCCTCGGGGTCACAGAAAGTCCGGGGGTGCCTGAGTGCGGCAGAGCCCCCAGGTATCGGAGCAGGGAAGCCGGCTGCAGAGACGGAGCCCAGGCGCGGGCTCTCAGCTCGGGGTTGTCATAAACCGTGATCCGTGGCACAGTCAGGCCACTGCTCCTCCAGCAGGGACCCAACAAGCGGCAGATCCGGGGAGACTCACCTTCTTCCCCCTGGAGAAGAGGTGCGGGAGCGCACCGCGGGGATCTGCTGGATTTGGAGACTCCACCCGGGGTCGGGTGCCAGATAGAAAGGCGCGGTCACAGGCCGGGTGAGCACGGAGTGTGGCCGGAGACCGGGGAGACGGGAGTGACTGACTGCTTTTCTCTGGGGGCTCGCTGAGGAGCGGGACCCCGAGTTCTCGGTTCCTCCGGGGCGGAGACTGGGAGGCCGCCATTTTCACTCTCCGCCTCCAAAGCTGTACGGAAAGCTTGCAGGGAACAAAAGCTCCAGAGAGCAAACCCGAGCAGATTACTTAGCCCGGACCGGCAAGGACGGGGCAATTTTGCCTCCGGCAAAGACATTTGGGAACCACGGCAACAGGCCCCTCCCCCAGAAGATCAGCGAGAACAGCCAGCCAAGACCAAGTTTACCGATCAATGAGAACGGCAGAACTGCAGCGCTAGGGGAATACTGCACATAGAATTCATGGCTTTTTTACCATGATTCTTTAGTCTTTCAAAGTTAATTATTTTTTTAACTGTCTTTTTTTCTTTTTTCTTTTTTTCTTTTTTTTGAATTTTTCTTTTTCCCTTTTTCAACCAACATCTTATCAATCCCTTTTTAAAAAAAAAAAAAACATTTTTATTTTTCATTTTTAAAGTCATATTCTATCCCTTCATAGTAGTTACCCGTATTTTTGGCATATATATATAAGTTGTTCTCTCTTTAAAATCTTGAGATAGTTTCTTCTAACAGATCAAAATATACTCTAAATCTCTAGTGTATGGTTTTTTTCTACTCCCCTGCCTGATCACATTCTCTCCCTTTTTTCTTTCTTTTTTTTTTTAATCCTCTTCTTTCTTTTTTCAAACAACTTATCAAACCCTTTTATAAAATTTTTTATAATTTCCATCTTTACAGTCATATTCCATCCCTTCATCATATCAACCCTTATTTTTGTACATATATAAGTTTTTCTTTCTTTAAAATTTTGGGAGGGACTTTCTTTTAACAGACCAAAATACACCCAAAATCTAGTGTGTGGCACTGATCTATAAACCAGCCTGATCATATTTGATCACATTCTGTTTTTGTTTTGTTTTGTTTTGTTCTGCTTTTGTTTGTTTTTATCTTTATCTTTATCTTTTTCTTTTTTCTTTTTTTCTTTCTTTTTCTTTTTTCTCTCTTTCCCTTTCTTTTCCCACTGCTTCAGGTCTTTTCTGATTTGTTTAGAGTATATTTTCTGGGGACGTTGTTACCCTGCTAGCATTTTGTTCTCTCATTAATCTATTCTCCTCTGCACAAAATGACAAGACGGAAAAAATCACCTCAACAAAAAGAACAAGAGGTAGTACCGACTGCCAGGGACCTACTCAATACGGACATTAGTACGATGTCAGATCTAGAGTTCAGAATCATCACTTTAAAGATACTAGCTGGGCTTGAAAAAAACATGGAAGTTATTAGAGAAACCCTTTCTGGAGAAGTAAAAGAACGAAAATCGAACCAAGTAGAAATCAAAAAGGCTATTAATGAGGTGCAATCAAATATGGGGGCGCTAACTGCTAGGATAAATGAGGCAGAAGAAAGAATCAGTGAGATAGAAGACCAAATGATGGAAAATAAAGAAGCTGAGAAAAAGAGAGATAAACAACTACTGGATCACGAGGGCAGAATTCGAGAGATAAACGATACCATAAGACGAAACAACATTAGAATAATTGGGATCCCAGAAGAAGAAGAAAGAGAGAGAGGGGCGGAAGGTATAATGGAGCAAATTATAGCAGAGAACTTCCCTAATTTGGGGAAGGAAACAGGCATCAAAATCCAGGAAGCACAGAGAACCCCTCTGAAAATCAATAAAAATAGGTCAACACCCTGACATCTAATAGTAAAACTTACGAGTCTCAGAGACAAAGAGAAAATCCTGAAAGCAGCTCAGGAGAAGAGATATGTAACCTACAATGGTAGAAACATTAGATTGGCAACAGACTTATCCACAGAGACCTGGCAGGCCAGAAAGGACTGGCAGGACATATTCAGAGCACTAAATGAGAAAAATATGCAGCCAAGAATACTATATGCAGCTAGGCTGTCATTGAAAATTGAAGGAGAGATAAAAAGCTTCCAGGACAAACAAAAACTAAAGGAATTTGCAAACACGAAACCAGCCCTACAAGAAATCTTGAAAGGGGTCCTCTAAGCAAAGAGAGAGCCTAAAAGCAACATAGACCAGAAAGGAACACAAACAATATACAGTAACAGTCACTTTACAGGCAATACAATGGCACTAAATTCCTATCTTTCAATAGTTACCCTGAATGTAAATGGGCTAAATGCCCCAATCAAAAGACACAGGCTATCAGATTGGATTAAAAAACAAGACCCATCGATATGCTGTCTGCAAGAGACTCATTTTAGACCCAAAGACACCCCCAGATTTAAAGTGAGGGGGTGGAAAACCATTTACCATGCTCATGGACACCAAAAGAAAGCTGGGGTGGCAATCCTTATATCAGACAAATTAGATTTTAAACCAAAGACTGTAATAAGAGATGAGGAAGGACACTACATCATACTTAAAGGGTCTATCCAACAAGAAGATCTAACAATTGTAAATATCTATGCCCCTAACATGGGAGCAGCCAATTATATAAGGCAATTAATAACAAAAGCAAAGAAACACATCAACAACAATACAATAATAGTGGGGGACTTTAACACCCCCCTCACTGAAATGGACAGATCGTCTAAACAAAAGATCAACAAGGAAATAAAGACTTTAAATGACACACTGGACCAAATGGACTTCACAGACATATTCAGAACATTCTATCCCAAAGCAACGGAATACACATTCTTCTCTAGTGCCCATGGAACATTCTCCAGAATAGATCACATCCTAGGTCATAAATCAGGTCTCAACCGGTACCAAAAGATAGGGATCATCCCCTGCCTATTTTCAGACCACAATGCTTTGAAACTAGAACTCAATCACAAGAGGAAAGTCGGAAAGAACTCAAATACATGGAAGCTAAAGAGCATCCTACTGAAGAATGAATGGGTCAACCAGGAAATTAAAGAAGAATTAAAAAAATTCATGGAAACCAATGAAAATGAAAACACAACTGTTCAAAATCTTTGGGATACAGCAAAGGCAGTCCTAAGAGGAAAATATATAGCAATACAAGCCTTTCTCAAGAAACAAGAAAGGTCTCAAGTACACAACCTAACCCTACACCTAAAGGAGCTGGAGAAAGAACAGCAAATGAAGCCTAAACCCAGCAGGAGAAGAGAAATAATAAAGATCAGAGCAGAAATCAATGAAATAGAAACCAAAAGAACAGTAGAACAGATCAATGAAACTAGGAGCTGGTTCTTTGAAAGAATTAACAAGATTGATAAACCCCTGGCCAGACTTATCAAAAAGAAAAGAGAAATGACCCAAATCAACAAAATCATGAATGAAAGAGGAGAAATCACAACCAACACCAAAGAAATACAAACAATTATAAGAACATATTATGAGCAACTCTATGCCAGCAAATTAGATAACCTGGAATTAATGGATGCATTCCTAGAGATGTATCAACTACCAAAACTGAACGAGGAAGAAATAGAAAACCTGAACAGACCTATAACCACTAAGGAAATAGAAGCAGTCATCAAAAATCTCCCAAAACACAAAAGCCCAGGGCCAGATGGCTTCCCAGGGGAATTCTACCAAACATTTAAAGAAGAATTAATACCTATCCTTCTGAAACTGTTCCAAAAAATAGAAATGGAAGGAAAACTTCCAAACTCATTTTATGAGGCCAGCATTACCTTGATCCCCAAACCAGACAAAGACCCCATCAAAAAGGAGAATTACAGACCAATATCCCTGATGAACATGGATGCAAAAATTCTCACCAAAATACTAGCCAATAGGATCCAACAGTACATTAAAAGGATTATTCACCACAACCAAGTCGGATTTATCCCTGGGCTGCAAGGTTGGTTCAACATCCGCAAATCAATCAACGTGATACAATACATTAACAAAAGAAAGAACAAGAACCATATGATCCTCTCAATAGATGCAGAAAAAGCATTTGACAAAGTACAGCATCCTTTCTTGATCAAAACTCTTCAGAGTATAGGGATAGAGGGTACATACCTCAATATCATAAAAGCCATCTATGAAAAACCTACAGCGAATATCATTCTCAATGGGGAAAAACTGAGAGCTTTCCCCCTAAGGTCAGGAACGCGGCAGGGATGTCCACTATCACCACTGCTATTCAACATAGTATTGGAAGTCCTAGCCACAGCAATCAGACAACAAAAAGAAATCAAAGGCATCCAAATTGGCAAAGAAGAAGTCAAACTCTCACTCTTTGCAGATGATATGATACTTTATGTGGAAAATCCCAAAGACTCCACCCCAAAACTGCTAGAACTCATACAGGAATTCAGTAAAGTGGCAGGATATAAAATCAATGCACAGAAGTCAGTGGCATTCCTATACACCAACAACAAGTCAGAAGAAAGAGAAATTAAGGAGTCGATCCCATTTACAATTGCACCCAAAACCATAAGGTACCTAGGAATAAATCTAACCAAAGAGGCAAAGGATCTGTACTCAGAAAACTATAAAATACTCATGAAAGAAATTGAGGAAGACACAAAGAAATGGAAAAACGTTCCATGCTCATGGATTGGAAGAACACATATTGTGAAGATGTCAATCCTACCTAGAGCAATCTACACATTCAATGCAATCCCCATCAAAATACCATCCACTTTCTTCAAAGAAATGGAACAAATAATTCTAAAATTTGTATGGAACCAGAAAAGACCCCGCATAGCCAGAGGAATGTTGAAAAAGAAAAGCAAAGCTGGCGGCATCACAATTCCGGACTTCCAGCTCTACTACAAAGCTGTCATCATCAAGACAGTATGGTACTGGCACAAAAACAGACACATAGATCAATGGAACAGAATAGAGAGCCCAGAAATGGACCCTCAACTATATGGTCAACTAATCTTTGACAAAGCAGGAAAGAATGTCCAATGGAAAAAAGACAGTCTCTTCAACAAATGGTGTTGGGAAAATTGGACAGCCACATGCAGAAGAATGAAACTGGACCATTTCCTTACACCACACACAGAAATAGACTCCAAACGGTTGAAAGACCTCAATGTGAGACAGGAGTCCATCAAAATCCTAAAGGAGAACACAGGCAGCAACCTCTTCGACCTCATCTGCAGCAACTTCTTCCTAGAAACATCGCCAAAGGCAAGGGAAGCAAGGGCAAAAATGAACTATTGGGACTTCATCAAGATAAAAAGCTTTTGCAAAGCAAAGGAAACAGTCAACAAAACCAAAAGGCAACCGACAGAATGGGAGAAGATATTTGCAAATGACATATCAGATAAAGGGCTAGTATCCAAAATCTATAAAGAACTCATCAAACTCAACACCAAAAGAACAAAGAATCCAATCAAGAAATGGGCAGAAGACATGAACAGACATTTTTCCAAAGAAGACATCCAAACGGCCAACAGACACATGAAAAAGTGTTCAATATCGCTCGGCGTCAGGGAAATCCAAATCAAAACCTCAATGAGATACCACCTCACACCAGTCAGAATGGCTAAAATTAACAAGTCAGGAAACGACAGATGTTGGCGGGGATGCGGAGAAAGGGGAACCCTCCTACACTGTTGGTGGGAATGCAAGCTGGTGCAGCCACTCTGGAAAACAGTATGGAGGTTCCTCAAAAAGTTGAAAATAGAGCTACCATACGATCCAGCAATTGCACTCCTGGGTATTTACCCCAAAGATACAAAAGTAGGGACCCGAAAGGGTACATGCACCCCGATGTTTATAGCAGCAATGTCCACAATAGCCAAACTGTGGAAAGAGCCAAGATGTCCATCGACATATGAATGGATAAAGAAGATGTGGTATATATATATACAATGGAATATTATGCAGCCATCAAAAGGAATGAGATCTTGCCATTTGCAACGACGTGGATGGAAATGGAGGGTATTATGCTGAGCGAAATAAGTCAAACAGAGAAAGACATGTATCATATGACCTCACTGATATGAGGAATTCTTAATCTCAGGAAACAAACTGAGGGTTGCTGGAGTGGGGGGTAGGGTGGGAGGGATGGGGTGACTGGGTGATGGACACTGGGGAGGGTATGTGTTCTGGTAAGCGCTGTGAATTGTGCAAGACTGTTGAATCTCAGATCTGTACCTCTGAAACAAATAATGCAATACATGTTAAGAAAGAAAAAAAGAAGAAGAAGAATGTAGCAGGAGGGGAAGAATGAAGGGGGGGAAATCGGAGGGGGAGAAGAACCATGAGAGACGATGGACTCTGAAAAACAAACTGAGGGTTCTAGAGGGGAGGGGGTTGGGAGGATGGGTTAGCCTGGTGATGGGTATTGAGGAGGGCACGTTCTGCATGGAGCACTGGGTGTTATGCACAAACAATGAATCATGGAACACTATATCTAAAACTAATGATGTAATATATGGGGATTAACATAACAATAAAAAAATTAAAAAAAAAAAAAGATTTGGGAACACAGCCACATTATAGCTTATTAGTGCCTGCTGACCTGTGACCAACCATTCCACAGTTTCCTTGGACCTCCTCTATCCCATATTGCAGTTCCATCCAGTTGGGCAATGATGAGGGTGGGGAAAGGGACATAGTTAAATCCACAAAGGACAATATGGAATTTCAACTATCTTTTTTTTATTTAAATTCAATTAATTAACATATAGTGTACTATTAGTTTCAGAGGTAGAGTTCAGTGATTCATCAGTTGTATATAACACCCAGTGCTCATCATATCACATGCCTTCCTTAATGCCCATCACCTAGTTACCCCATCCCCCCACCCTCTCCCCTCCACCAACCCTCAGTTTGTTTCCTATAGTTAAGAATCTCTTATGGTTTGTCTCCCTCTCTGACTACTTCTTGTTTTATTTTTCCCTCCCTTCCTCTATGCTCCTCTGTTTTGTTTCTTAAATTCCACATACAAGTGAAATCCCTCTCTTCAGTTTTCCCTTCCTTCCCCTAATGTCTTCCATGCTATTCCTTACATTCCACATATAAGTGAAACCATATGCTAATTGTCTTTCTCTGGTTGACTTATTTCACTTAGCATAATATCCTCTAGTTCCATCCACATTGTTGCAAATAGCAAGATTTCATTATTGATGGCTGAGTAATATTCCACTGTGTGTGTGTGTGTGTGTGTGTGTGTGTGTGTGTGTGTGTGTATACACATATACCACATCTTCAATTATCTTTTATACTATTTTTCTTTCAGCTTCAGCAACATCAAAATATCAATATTTTCCTACTTTCCAAGCCCACCCAGAAGAGGGTAAATACCTAGGAGTGGAATGTCTAGGTCAGAGGGTAGATGTATCTTTAACTTTTCAGGAAACTGCCAAACTATTTTCTGAAATGACTGTACATCCTACCAGCAGTATATGAGGTTTCCATTTGTTCTACATCATTGCTACCCTTTGATATAGTCAGTCTTTTTCATTTTAGCCATTCTAGTGGGTATTGTAGTATGTATTACATTGTGGTTTTCACTGCCATTTTCCTAATGACTAGTGATATTAAACATCTTTTTGTGTGTCTGTTATCCATATGCCTTCTCCAGAGAAGTGTCTATTCAAATTTTGCCCCTTTTTATTGGGTTGTTTGTTTACTTATTAAGTGTTGAGTGTTCTTTATATATCCTAGATACAAGCTCTTTATCAGATATGTGATTTGCAAATATTTCTCCCAATCTGTGCCTTTTCTTTTCATTGTCTTACAGTGTCTTTAGAGAGAAAAATTCTTAATTTCAATGAAGTCAAATTTATCATTTTTTCTTTTATGAATTATGCTTTTGCTGTTGTATACAAGAATTCTTTGACTAATCCAAGGTCACAAATAATTTCCCCTATATATTTTTGTATAAGTTTTAGAGTTCTGGGTTTTATATTTAGGTCTATGATCCTTCTTCAGTTAATTTTTAATATGGTGTGAGATAAGGATCAAAATTCATTTCTTTACTATATGGATAGCCAAATGTTCTAGGACTGTTTGTTGAAAAAAAATTATCCTGTCTCCATTAAACCACCTTTGCACCTTTGTGAAAAATCAGTTGACTATCTATACGTAGTTCTCTTTCTGGATTCCTTGTTCTGTTCTAGTGACCAATATGTCTGTCTTTATTCCAGCACTACACTGTCTTGATTAATTTATAATAGATTTTGGGTTGTTTTTTTTTTTTTTTAGGTTTTATTTATTTATTTGACACAGAGAGAGAGAGAGAGCACAAGCAGGGGGAGCAGCAGAGGGAGAGGGAGAAGCAGACTCCCCACTGAGCAGGGAGCCCAATGTGGGGCTCGATCCCAGAACCCTGGGATCATGACCTGAGCCAAAGGCAGACACTTAACTAACTGAGCCACCCAGGTGCCCTATAATAGATTTTGAACTCAAGTAGTAGAAGTCCTCCGACGTTGTTCTTTTTTAAGGCTCTTCTAGGTACTTTGGCTCTTCTAGGTACTTTGCATTCCCTTATGAATTTTAAAATCTGTTTGTCAATTTCAACAACAACAAAAAAAGCTTGCTGGGATTTTGTTTAGATTTACACTGAATTTTTAGATCAATTTTGAGAGTTGATATCATAACAATTTTGTGTCTTCCAATTCATAAATTTACATATATCTATTATGTCCTTTTAAATTTTTCTCAGCAGTATTTTGCAGTTTTCAATGTACAGTCTTATATAACTTTTCTCAGTTTTATGTAGAAATATTTCATATTTTATGCTATTGTAAGTGCTATTTTAAACAATTTTTGTTGCTAGTATATAGAAGTACAATTGATTTCTCTATACTGATGTTGTATCCTACAAGCTTGCTACACTCTCTTACTAGTTTTAGTAGCTATTTTTATAGATTTAATAAGATTTTTATGTAGACGATCACATTATGAATAAAGCAGTCTTTTTTCTTCCTTTCCTATCTAGATGGCTTTTATTTCTTTTCCTTACCTGACCACACTGGCTCTAGTTCAATGTTGAATAGAAATGGTGAAGTAAAAATCTTTATCTGAGAAGGAACCATTCATTTCTTCAGAATTAAGTATGGTGCTAGCTGTAGGGATTTTTTTAGGTATATTCTATTAGGCTGAGGAAATTTCCCTCTATTCCTAGTTTGCTAAGAGTTTTTATCAGGAATGATGTCAGATTTTGCCAGCTGCTTTTCCTACATCTACTGGGATTAAAATATAGGTGGGTTTAAGTCCATTTGTTAATATGATGAACTGATAATGATTAATTTTTCTAACATTAACCCAACATTGCATACAGGGGTAAATCCCACTTGATCACAATCTTTTTAATATATGATTGTATTCAATTTGCTAAAATTTTGTTAAGAATGTTTGCATCTATGTTCATGAGAGATATTGGTCTGTTTTCTTTTCTTGTAATGTTTTTCTCCAGTTTTAGTACCAGAGTATTTCTTGATAGTACAGAGTAGTACATACAATAGTACATAGAATGAGTTGGGTAGGAAATTGTCTACTTTATCTAAATTTCCAAATTTTTGTTATAAGGATATTCATAAAATTTGTTAGGATTTTTAAACTTCTATGGTATTTGTAGTAATATCCTTTATTTAATTCCTAATATTATTTAAGTTCTTCATTTTCTCAGTCACTATCAAAGTTTGTCAATATTTTAGTCTTTCAAATAATCATATTATGACTTCATTAATCATGTCTTTTTATTATTTCATATTTCATCAGTTTATAATTTTGTCATTATTATTTCTTTATCTTGAATTTTTGGGGTTTGTTCTGCTCTTCTTTTATAGATTCTTAGTTTTTATCTTTGTCCAAAAAATTCACTCAGGAGTATAAATTTCCCTTTAAATACTCCTTTAGTTTTGAAGTATAATGCTTTTGTTGTTGTTAATTTCTAAATATTTTATATTTTTCATTGTTATTTCTCCTTTAACTCATGAATTATTTAGATTTATTTTAATGTTCCAAACTTACAGTGTTTGGCTATATTTTCATTGTTGATTTTTAACTTTATTACATTCTTGTTCAACATCACTGTCATAATGGTTGAACCTAAATTCCCTCCTAGTCCAAATGCAATGTTTTCTATCCTCCTATCAGAACTCACTATAATTTCCATCTTTAATCACAAATTATACTTCATACTTGTTTTCATCCAGAAGCAAATAGTACTATCATATCAATAAGATGAGTATCATTAAAGTTGCTATGGTGTTACTATTTAATATCCTAATGTTAATGTTCTCTTCCATATATTTGTCTATTTTTAGTATCAGACTAGTTCTGAATAGCACAGAGTAGTACATACAATGAGTTGGTAGCTATTCCTCCTCTTCAGTTTTCTGAAACAGTTTTTGGAGAATTTAACTCTATATTCATTCATAAACAGCAGTGAAAAACTGTTCTTCCCTTTTAGTATTGTTGCTATTCTACCCAAAAGCTATTTCCTACTCTTTTATTCATTGCTAATTGTATCTACCTCCCAAGATAGGGGCTGGATATGCTAGATATCTACTTTTCCAACCTCCTTGCAACTGGGCATGGTCAAGAGGTCCTGGGGAAAAGTCTGCTGTAAGAATCTGGGAATGATTTTCCTTCTAATAGATAATGAGAGAGGTATGGGAAAAGATGCCCTCCTCTTTGTCCAAATCGTACTATAACTACATATGACATCTGAACTGCAGCATCTGTCCTGTCTCATTGAGGAGTGAACTTAAGAACCAAGCCAATATGCCAAGGAGGGTGGAGCAGAAAGGGAGTGGTTCACTGACTCCTCTGGAACAGCCTACTACTAGACTTCTTATGTAAGAAGAACATCTTATCAATACACCATCCCACCCCCAGGTATTTTTATTAAAGTAAATACATAGGGCGATGCTAATGGGAGAAACTGACAAAATCATGATCTGAAGCCTTAAGATGGGGGTGGATCTGAAGCTGTGAAGAGGAAAGGTAGCAACCCAATCTCCAAAGTGACCTTACTTTCAGTAGTTTGACTTTGTTCATGTTTTTCATTAGTCCATGAAAGACATCAATATGAAGAGGACCTTCAAATTTTTTTCCTTGAAGGGATGGATCAATAAATGCAAGTACTCCTCACCCTGCAATTACCCCTCCCCTGACGCTAAGGGGAGAATGTTCTATGAAAGAAAGGGTGATCCAGGAGTATAGGCCAGCTAAGCAGTGACCCACAGTGCAATTAGAACTTGAGTGAGGAATATGTGGCATGGTGAAGCACCTACCAGTGGTACCACCCAAGAAAAGAAGTATGCCAAATGACCTCTTCCCCAACACTAGTAAAGGAAGTTGACTCTAAAAGAGAATGTGGCTGGGGCAGCTGGGTGACTCAGTCGGGTCAGCATCTGCCTTCAGCTCAGGTCATGATCCCAGGTCCTGGGATCAAGCCCCATGTCAGGATCCCTGCTCAGCAGGGAGTCTGCTTCTCCCTCTCCCTCTCCCTCTTCCCCTCCCCCTGCTCATGCGCACTCTCTCTCTCTCTCTCTCAAATAAATAAATAAATAAAATCTTTTTAAAAAAAGATATAGTAATCAAGTCTGTGTGGTATAACAAAAGAATAAGTAAATAGTAACTCTGGTTTAACAATAATTTCCCATCCCCTCCCCATTCCCACCAGCCTGTGGTAACCACAATTCTACTTTCTGTCTCTATAAAATTGACTACTCTATAAAGTTCGGTGACGGGCATTAAGGAGGGCACGTGCTGTGATGAGCACTGGGTGTTACAGGCAACTGATGAATTATTGAACTCCATCCACATCTGAAATTAATGATGTACTACTATATGTTGGCTAATTGAATTTAAATTAAAAATGTAACTCATATAAGTGGAATCATTCAATATCTGTCCTTTTGTGTCTAGTTTATTTCATTTAGCCCATGTCTTCAAGGTTCATCCAAGTTATAGCATATATAAGAATTTCATTCCTTTTTCAAACTAAATAATATCCCATTGTATGGACATCCCACATTTTGTTTATCCAGTCATCTGTTTATGAACATTTGTGTTGTTCAGCCTTCTGGGTATTATGAACAATGCTGCTGTGAACATGAGTACACAACTATCTCTTCAAGTCCCTGCTTTCAATTCTTTTGGACATAAACCCAGAAGTGGAATTGCCAGACCATGTAGTAATTCTGTATTTAGTTTCTGAAGAATCACTATACTATTTTCCACACAGACTGCATTTTACATTCCCACCAGCAATGCACAAGGGTTCCAATTTCCCCACATCTGCACCAACAATTGTTATTTTCTGCTTTTGTTTTTGTTTACATAGCAATCCTAATGAATGTGAAGTAGTATCTCATGTTTTCAATTTGTATTATCCTAATTAGTAATGATTAGAGATATTGAGCATCTTTTTATGTGCTTATTGGCTATTTGTATATCTTGTTTGGAAGATATATATCGAGTGATTCTAGTCCTTTACCCACTTTTTAACTGAGCTATTGGGTTTTTTGTTTGTATGTTATTGAGTTTTAGTAGTTCTTTTTTTTTTTTTAATTTAAATTCAATTAGCCAAGGTATAGTACATCATCAGTCCTTGACACAATGTTCAATGATACATCAGTTGAGCATATCACCCAGTGCTCATTATATCACGTGCCCTCCTTAATGCCCATCACCCAGTTACCCCATCTCCCCACCCACCTCCCTTTCCACAACCCTCAGTCTGCTTCCCAGAGTCAAGAGTCTCATATGGTTTGTCTCCCTCTCCGATTTCTAACCCCCACCACCACCCCCACTGTCCTCTGCACTATTCCCCATGTTCCACACATGAGTGAAACCATATGATAATTGTGTTGGTATTGTGTATGATAGTTGTATATGATAAGCAAAGGATTGACTTATTTCACTTAGTATGATATCCTCCAGTTCCACCCATATGGATGTAAATGGTAGATATTCATCCTTTCTGATGGCTAAGTAATATTCCATTGTATATATGAACCACATCTTCTTTATCCGTTCATCCATGGAAGGATGTCTCTGTTCCTTCCACAGTCTGGCTATTGTGGACACTGCTGCTATGAACATTGGGGTGCATGTGCTCATTCTTTTCACTACATCTGTATCTTTGGAGTTCTTTATGTATAATGGATATTAATCCCTTATCAGTTATGATTTACAAATGTTTTCTCCCATTCTGTAGGTTGCCTTCTCACTCTGTTGATACTGTCCTTTGATGTACAGAAGTTTTTAATTTTGATGGAGTCCAATTTACCTATATTTTTTTGTTTCCTGTGCTTTTAGTGTCATACCAAGAAAACATTGCCAAATCCAATTATCATTAAGCTTTTGCCCTATATTTTCTTCTAAGAGTTTTTTTAGTTTTAGCTGCAAAGTTTTTAATCCATTTTGAGTTAATGTTTACATATGGTGAAGGATAAGGGTGCCAAATTCATTCTTCTGCATATCAGGTTTCCAAGAACCATTTATTGAAAAGATTCATTTCCCTTTGGTTTTGGTACCTTGTCAAAAATCATTTCACGGTGTATGCAAAGATTTATTTCTGGACACTCTATTTCATTGGTTTATATGTCTGTCATTATGCCAGGATCACACTGTTTTGATTACTGCAACTCTGCAGTAAGTTTTGAAATTAGTAAGTGAGTCTCCCAATTTTGTTCTTCTTTTTCAACATTGTTTTGGCTATTTGTAGCTCCTTAAGATTCCATATGAATTCTAGGAAAGATTTTTATATTTCTGCAAAATCATTGTAGGGATTTTATAGAAGTTGCATTGAATCTGTAGATCACTTCAAGCAATATTGGCATCTAAACAATATTAAGTATCCTAATCAATGAACAGATATGTTTTTCTATTTATTTGCATCTTCTTTAATTTCTTTCAGGAATATTCTGTAATTTTCCATGTATGATTCTTTAAACTACTTGGTTAAGTTAATTCCTAAATAACTTTAATTTTTGATGCTATTGAAAATCGAGTTTTCTCAGTTTCCTCTTCAGATTGTTACAGAAAGGCAACTGATTTTTGCATGTTGATTTTTTTTATCCTGCAACTGCTGAATTCATTTATTAGTTCTATCAGTATTTTCTGGAATCATTATGATTTTCTACATATAATATCATGCTATCTGCAAACAGATATAATTTTACTTCTTCCTTTCCGGTTTGGATGCCATTTATTTCTTTTTCTTGCCTTTTCTTGCTCTGGCTAGAACCTCCAGTATTATGTTAAATAGAAGCGACAAAACCTGAATGGGGAGTAATCAGAGAGGGAGAAAAACCACAAGAGACTCTTTACTATAGGAAACAAACTGAGGGTTGTTGGAAGGGAGGTGGGTGGGGGGATGGGGTATCTGGGTGATGGGCATTAAGGAGGGCACATGATGTGATGAGCACTGGGTGTTATATGCAACTGATGAATTATTGAACTCTACATCTGAAACTAATGATGTTGGCTAATTGAATTTAAATTTAAAAAAGGGGGGGACACCTGGGTGGCTCAGTCAATTAAGCGTCTGCCTTCAGCTCAGGTCATGATCCCAGAATCCTGAGATCAAGTCCCACATCGGGCTCCCTGCTCAGCGGGGAACCTGCTTCTCCCTCTCCCACTTCCCCCAGGTTGTGCTCTCTCTCTCTCTCTCTCTCTCAAGTAAACAAAATCTTTTTAAAATTTTTTAAAAAAAGAAGTGACAAAACCAGGCATCCTTCTCCTCTTTCTGATTTGGGGAAAAGCTTTCAGTCTTTCACAATCAAATATGATGTTAGATGTGGGTTTTTCATATAAGGCCTTTATTATGCTGAGGTATTTTCCTTCTATTTATAGTTGTTGAATGTTTCTATTGTGAAAGGGTATTGAATATTGTTAAATGTTTTTTCCAATCAATTGTGATAATCATGTGTTTTTCTCCTTCATTTTGTTAATGTAGTACATTACACTGATTGATTTTCATATATTGGACCATTTTTACATTCCAGGAATGAACTCAGGAATACCCAAATTTGGTATGCTAGTATTTTAATAAGGATTTTTGTATCAGTATTCATAAGGGATATTGTTCTGTACTTTTTTTTACTTATATTCAATTAGCCAAGGTATTAGTTTTTGTCATTAGTCATTTGTTTTTGATATAATGTTCAATGATTCATTAGTTGAATATAACACCCAGGGCTATATGATGATATCACATGCCCTCTTCAATGCCCATCACCCAGTTACCTCATCCCCCCACCCACTTCCCTTTCTACAACCCTCAGTTTGTTTCCTGGAGTCAAGAGTCTCTCATTTGTTTGTCTCCTTCCCTTCCCCTATTGTCCTCTGCACTATTCCTTACGTTCCACATATGAGTGAAACCATATGATAATTGTGTTTCTCTGATTGACTTATTTCACTTAGCACAATGCCCTCCAGTTCCATCCATGTCAATGTAGATATTCATCCTTTCTGATGGCTGAGTAATATTCCATTGTATATATGAACCACATCTTTTTTATCCATTCATCCATTGAAGGACATCTCAGCTCTTTCCACTTTGGCTATTGTGGACATTGCTGCTATGAACATTGGGGTGCAGGTGCCCTTTCATTTCACTACATCTGTATCTTTGGGGAAATTACCCAGTAGTGCATTTGCTGGGTCAGAAGGTAGCTCTTTCTTGTAGTATCTCTGTCAGGCTTTGGAATCAGGGCAATTCTGACCTCATGGAATGTGTTAAGTGTTCTTTCTTCACTTTTGTGGAAGAATTTGGGAAAAACTGGTATTAGTTCTTCTTTAAATGCTTGGTAGAATTCACCAGTGAAACCAGCTGATCCAGGACTTTTCTTTGTTGGAAGGTTTTAGAGTACCTATTCAATCTGCTTACTAGTTCTAGGACTATTCTGCTTTCCTTTTTTTTTTTTTTCATGAATCACTTTTGGTAGGTTTTGTGTATCTGAGAATTTGTCCCTTTCATCTAGGTTATTTAACTTGTTGATTTGGAATATTTCTTCTGCTTGACTGTGAACTTTTACAGCTATAAGTTTGAGATACTTATGGAATAACATCCCATATAATTATAACTTATGGGATGCTTTTGCTCATCCCATAAGTTTTGATATGTTGTGTTTTCATTTTTGTTTGTTTCAAGACATTTTCTAATTTCCCTTGTGACTTCTTGTTTGATTTATTGGTTATGTAAGAGTGTGTTATTTAATTTCCACATATTTGTGAATTTTCCACTTTTCCTTCTATTAATATCTAGTTTTGTTTCATTACGAACAGAAAAGATACATTGTATGATTTCAATCTTTTTAAATTTTCTAAGACTTGTTTTGTGACCTAAAATATTGTCTATCCTGGAGAGTGTTCCAAATGTACTTGAGAAAAATGTATATTCTGATGTTGTTGAGGAAAATGACCTGTATCTGTCTATTGGGTCTGATTTGTCTATAGTGTTGTTCAAACCCTCTATTACCTTATTGATTTTTATGTCCTAACTATTCTCTCTACTATTGGAAGTAGGGTATTCAAGTCTACAATGATTACTGTAGAACTGTTTATTATTCCCTTCAATTTTGTCAGGTGGCTTCATATATTTTGGGGCTCTGATGTTCATACATATATGTTTATAATTTTTTATATTTTCTTGATGAGTTGACCCTTTTATCAATATCAGTGTCCTTCTTTATCTTTCAGAACACTTTCTGACTTGAAATTTATTTTGTCTGGTATAGTATAGCTGCCTCGGCTCCCTATTGCTTACAATTTGCATAGAACATCCTTTCCAGGGACGCCTGAGTGGCTCAGTCAGTTAAGTGGCTGCCTTTGGCTCAGTTCATTATCCCAGAGTCCTGGGATTGAGTCCCGCATCTGCTCCTGGCTACACGGGGAGCCTGCTTCTCCCTCTACCTGCTGCTCCCCCTGCTTGTGCTTGCTCTCTGTCTCTCTCTCCCTCTCTCTCTGCCACATAAATAAATAAAATCTTAAAAAATAATAATATCCTTTCCATCAGCTCACTTTCTTTTTTTAATTATATGTGATTTTATATACTTATTATGGAAATATATTTTGTACATTACTTTCTGAAAATTTAAATTGTATAAACATGTTGGTCTGATATGTTTATCTATTGTAACATGATCGCCATTGTAGCAATAATGAGCACTTTTATTGTTTTTGGTGCTATCATGAATAAGATTGTTTTATTTCTTTTTCACGTGTTTCATTATTGGTGTATAGAAATGCAACTGATTTCTATATGTTGATTTTGTATCCTACAACTTTCATTAAATTATTGCTTATTCTAACAGTATTTTTAGTTGAGTTTTGGGGATTTTCTATACAAAATTATATCCTATGCAAATAGCAACAACTTTATTTCTTCCTTCTGTTTGGATGTCTGTTATGTCTTTGTCTTGTCTAGTTGCCCTAGATAAAACTTCCAATACTATATTGAATAAGAGTAATGACAGAAAACATCCTTGTCTTGCTCCTGATCTTAGAGGAAAAATTTTTAATTTCTTTCTATTGCGTATGATGTTAACCGTGGGTTTGTCATACATGGCCCTTATTATGTTGAGGAATGTTCCTCCTGTGCCCAATCTGTCAAGGATTTTTATCATGTGAGAATACTGTATTTTGTCAAATTCTTTTTCTACATCTATTGAGATGATAATGTATTTTCATCTTTCATTCTATTAATGTGGTGTATTACATTTATTGATTTGCATCTGTTTAACCATTCTTGCATCTTAGGGATAAAACCCACTTAAATTCAGTTTGCTAATATTTTGTCAAGAATTTTTCTACCTATATTAATCAGGAATATTACACTACACATTTGTTTTTGTTTTTTTTCTTACAGTGTTCTCATTTCGTTTTAGTATCAAAGTAATTCTGGCTTTGTAGAATGAGTGTAGAAATGTTCCTTCTTCACCTTTTTGGAAGATTTTGGAAAATATTGGCATTAATTTTTCTTTAATTGGTAGAATCCTCCAGTGAAGCCATCTGGTCCTAGGGTTTTCTCTGTTATGAGATTTTTGATTACTGATTCAATCTCTTTACTAATTATTGTTTGGTTCCGATTTTCTATTTGTTCCTGATTTTGGTCTTTGTAAATTGTGTGTTTCTAGACATTATCCACTTTTCTAAGTTATGTAATTTATGGGCATATAATTGTTCAAAGTAGTTTCTTATGATCCTACATATTTTGTAATGTCATTTGTAATGTTTCCTCTTTCATCTCTAATTTTATTTGGGTCTTCTCTCTCTTTTTCTTAGTCTAACTAAAGTTTTATCAATTTTATCTTTTAAAAAATGAACTCTTAGTTTCTTTGATCCTGTCTTTTGGGTTTTTTGTGGGGTTTTTTTTTTTGGTTTTTCATTTATTTCCACTCTGATATGTATTATTTCCTTCCTTCTGCTAACTTTGGGCTTGATTTACTCTTCTTTTTCTAGTTCCTTAAAGTGTAAAGTTAGGTTGTTTATTTGAGCCCTTTCTAATTTCTTTTTTTTTTTTTTTTTTTTAAAGATTTTATTTATTTATTTGACAGAGAGAGAGATAGTGAGAGCAGGAACGCAAGCAGGGGGAGTGGGAGAGGGAGAAGCAGGCTTCCCGCCGAGCAGGGAGCCCGATGTGGGACTCGATCCCAGGACCCTGGGATCATGACCTGAGCCGAAGGCAGACGCTTAACGACTGAGCCACCCAGGCGTCCGAGCCCTTTCTAATTTCTTAATATGCACACTTATCACTATAAACTTTCCTCTCAAAACTGCTTTTGCTTCATCACACAAGTTTTGATATGTTGTATTTATATTTTATTTGCTTGAGATTTTTTTTTATTTCCCTTTCTATTTCTTCCTTGACTAAATGGTTGTTGAAAAGTGTATATTTTAGTTTCCATGTACTTACAGATTTTCAAGCTTTTGGGGTTGATTTTTAATTTTGTATCATTGTGGTCAGAAAAGATGTTGATATGATTTCAAGATTCTTAAATTTGCTAAGATTTGTTTTGTGTCCTATTATGATTTATTCTGGATAATGTTTCATGTGCACTGGAGAAGAATGTGTATTCTCTGTTATTGGATGGAATGTTCTATATATATCTATTAAGTCCAATTGATCTAAAGTATGGTTCAGTTCCAATGTTTCCTTGCTGATTTTTGGATGATCTATCCATTGCTGACAGTGATGTATTGAAATCCCCTGCTATTGTTGTATAGTTGTCAACTTCTCCCTTCAGATATGTTACTATTTGCTTAATATATCTAGGTACTTCAATGTTGGATATGTATATATTTATAATTATTCTCTCTTCTTGAAACCTTTATCATTGTATAATGACCTTTTTTGTTTCCTGTTACCATTTCTGGTGTAAAGTCTGTTTTGCCTGATATAAGTATGGCTATCCCTGTTATCTTTTGGTTGCTACTTATGTGGAATACCTTCCACCTTCACTTTGAGCCTATGTGTATTTTTAGATGAAATGAATCTCCTGTAAGCAGCAAATAGTTGGGTCCTCTCTTTTTATCCATCTATCCACTCTGTGCCTTTTGATTGGTGAATTCAATCCATTTATATTTAGAGTGATTATTAATATGTAAGGACTTACTACTGCCATCTTATTGTTTGCTTTCTTGTTGTTTTGTATCTCCATTGTGGTTTTTTTGTTTTGTTTTGTTTTGTTTTGCTTTGTTTTCCATTTCTGTCTATCTTTGTAAAGTGGTAGTTTTCCATGATGGTATGCTCAGTGTCCCTTTCTTTATGTTTCATAAATCTACTCTAGATTTTTGTTTTGTGGTTACATAAAACACTCCATTTTATGCTGTTAACAACTTACCTCAATTGTCTATAAAGGCTCTACCCTTTTACTCCACCCCTTTTATATTTTTAATGTCACAATTTGCTTTTTTTATGCTGTGAATTCATTAACAAATTATAGTAGTCATAGTTATTTTTTATGCTTCTTTTAACCATTATACAATAGTAAAGTGGTTAACATGCCATTCTAATTTAGAATTACAGGTTTTCAATTCTATCACTTTTACCAGAAGGTTGTGTACTTTCATATATTTTTATGCCACTGATTAGCACCTTTTCATTTCAACTCGAAGAGCTCCTTTCAGCATTTCTTGTAAGGCCTGTCTAGCTGTGGTGAATTCCCTCAGCCTTTGTTTGTATGGATAAGCTTTTGGTTCTCCATCATATCTGAAAGATAACTTTGACAGAAAAGTATTCTTGGCTGGTAATTTTTATCTTTCAACACTTCAAATAAATTATTCCACTCTCTACTGGCCTGTAGAGTTTCTGCTGAGAAATCTGCCAATAACATAATGGGGGTTCCTTTGTAAGTTTCTTTCTTTTACCCCAGCTGCCTTTTAAGATTTTTTTTCTTGTCATTGATTTTTAAGTTTCATTATAATGTGTCTTGGGTAAGGTCTTTTTGCCTTGAGATAGTGGAGTGATCTATTCGCTTCATGGACTTGTGTGTCTTGAAACAGACTTGTCTGTCCAAGTCCCTCCCCAAGTTTTGAAAATTCTCATATATTATTTCTTTAAATACACTTTTTGCCCCCACCCTTTTCTCCTTCTGGTATGCCAATTATTATATTTGCCTTTCTGACCATATCTGATAGTTCTCATAAGGGTTTCTTCACTTAAGTTTAAAATTTCTATCCTCTTCTGAATTATTTCTCTCTTCCTATCCTCCAAGTCATTTATTCTTTCTTCCATCTGGTCTGCCTTGTCACTGATGCTCTGTATTGCATTCTTCACCTCTTTCATTGAATTCTTCAGCTCCAGGATTTGGTTTCATTTTATCATTTCAATCTCTTTGGTAAAGAACTTTTCTGTTCATTAATTTTATTCCGGAGTTCATTGAATTGTTTTTCTGAGTCTTCTTGTAGCTTGTTGAATTTCTTCATAACAGCTATTTTGAATTTTTTGTCAATTCAATCACAATATTCCACACCCTTTAGTTTGGTTGTTGAAGAATTACCATTTTCCTTTTGTGATACTGTATTCCCTTGTTTTTTTTTAGTGTTTGACGTGTGCTTCTACTTTTGCATTTGAAGTAACAGACACTTTTCCTTAATTAAGAATTGATGTTTACTTTGTTAGAGTTCAACAGCCTGGCAATTAGAAACCTTTCTTTTGTATCCCAGAAGGTGGCACTATCACTTAAGTTTGTGGTTTCTCCTAAGGGAGCTGGCACACCTAGATAAATTTAGAAGTCTTCACAAGGAGCTGGCAGTAGAATAGGGGGAGATGTGGACCTAGCACCTGGGGCTTTGGGAGAGGCCCATGGGCCCAATAGACAGATCCTCCAGTAGGGTACTCCCAAAGGTCTGTGGGTGGACCTCCTGCTGAAATACCATATAGAACAGCAGGAAATGATTTCCTCTGATGCCCCTTGATATTCTGTCTGCTTTCTTCTCCTTCCTCTCCCTACCCCCAGTCAGATGTCCCTCCTCAGAAATTCAGGTGCTGCTGGAGATAAACAGGTCCCTCCAGCTGCCACCTGCACAACTGGTTAGCTAGGCAGTCACTCACTACTTTTACTTTCTACCTCTTCTCCTGGAGAGGTTGCTTCTGAAGCCACCAAAAGTCCAGCACTTTGCAGTTTGCCCTAAGGAGGGGAGCCAACCTAGTGAGTCCCTCCATCTCCTCTGATTCCAAACTTATCTCTTTTCTGCTCTGATGGCATGCCAGATTCCCTTGCCAGGCAGTCTGGATCTCCATAAATTCTCTATAGGCCATGGATATCAGCCCAGTTTTGCACTGTCCAAGTTCCCCTTTCGCCCATAGAAGGAGGTGGGGGTAGGGCAGGCTTACCAACTCCCTTGGATCCACAGCCCCCACTGAGTCCTGTCTGCTTGCTTTCAGATGCATAGTGAGAAAAACTCCAGGTGCCCTGGTATAATGTGCAGAAGTATTTAGGTTCCTTATGGATGCCCAATTAGTTGTAAATCAAAGGTGAGAAACAAAAGGTATCACCATGATGCTGATGTCACTCCTCCATTCGTTCACGTTAAACCTATTTGTGTCCTTAAATCTGAAGTGAGGCTCTTGTAGGGAACATGTAGTTGGATCATGGTTTGTTTTTGTTTGTTTTTTTTTTTAATTTTATTATGTTATGTTAGTCACCATACAATACATCATTAGTTTTTGATGTAGTGATCCACTATCCATTGTTTTCGTATAACACCCAGTGCTCCATGCAGTACGTGCCTTCCTTAATACCCATCACTGGGCTAACCAATCCCCCCTCCCCCTTCCCCTCTAAAACCCTGTTTGTTTCTCCGGTCCATAGTCTCTCATGGTTCATCTCTCCCTCCAATTCCCCCCACCCATTTTTCCCTTCCTTCTCTTAATGTCCTCCATGTTATTCCTTATGTTCCACAAATAAGTGAAACCATATGATAATTGACTTTCTCTGCTTGACTTATTTCACTTAGCATAATCTCCTCCAGTCCCATCCATGTTGATGTAAAAGTTGGGTATTCATCTTTTCTGATGGCTGAGTAATATTCCATTGTATATATGGACCACATCTTCTTTATCCATTCATCTGTTGAAGGGCATCTCAGCTCTTTCCACAGTTTGGATATTGCAGACATTGCTGCTATGAACATTGGGGTGCATATGGCCCCTCTTTTCACTACATCTGTGTCTTTGGGGTAAATATCCAGTAGTGCAATTGCTGGGTCATAGGGTAGCTCTATTTTTAAATTTTTGAGGAACCTCCACACTGTTTTCCAAAGTGACTGTACCAACTCGCATTCCCACCAACAGTGCAAGAGGGTTCCCCTTTCTCCACAACCTCTCCAACATTTGTTGTTTCTTTCCCTGTCCATTTTTGCCATTCTAACTGGTGTAAGGTGGTATCTCAGTGTGGTTTTGATTTGGATTTCCCTGATGGCTAATGATGATGAACATTTTTTCATGTGTCTGTTAGCCATTTGTATGTCTTCTTCAGAGAAGTATCTGTTCATCTCTTCTGCCCACTTTTTGACTTGATTATTTGTTTTTTGGGTGTTGAGTTTGAGAAGTTCTTTATAGATTTTGGATACCAGCCCTTTATCTGTAGTGTCATTTGCAAATATCTTCTCCCATTCTGTGGGTTGCCTCTTTGTTTTGTTGACTGTTTCCTTTGCTGTGCAGAAGCTTTTTATCTTGATGAAGTCCCAAAAGTTCATTTTTGCTTTTGTTTCACTAGCTTTTGGAGATGTGTCTTGAAAGAAGTTGCTGTGGGCAACGTCAAAGAGGTTACTGCCTATGTTCTCCTCTAGGATTTTGATGGATTCCTGTCTCACATTGAGGTCTTTTATCCACTTTGAGTTTATCTTTGTGAATGGTGTTAGAGAATGGTGGAGTTTCATTCTTCTGCATGTGGCAGTCCAATTTTCCCAGCACCATTTATTGAAGAGACTGTCTTTTTTCCATTGCATGTTTTTTCCTGCTTTGTCAAAGATTATTTGACCATAGAGTTGAGGGTCCATATCTGGGTTCTCTATTCTGTTCCATTGGTCTGTATGTCTGTTTTTGTGCCAGTACCATGCTGTCTTGGTGATCACAGCTTTGTAATATAGCTTGAAATCGGGCAACGTGATGCCCCCAGCTTTGTTTTTCTTTTTCAACATCTCCTTGGCGATTCAGGGTCTTTACTGATTCCATATAAATTTTAGGATTGTTTGTTCCAGCACTTTGAAAAATGTCCTTGGAATTTTTATCGGGATGGCATTGAAGGTATAGATTGCTCTGGGTAGCATAGACATTTTAACAATGTTTATTCTTCCGATCCATGAGCATGGAATATTTTTCCATCTTTTTGTGTCTTCTTCAATTTCTTTCATGAGTGTTTTGTAGTTCCTAGAGTATAGATCCTTTACCTCTTTGGTTAGGTTTATTCCGAGGTATCTTATGGTTTTTGGTGCTATTGTAAATGGAATCGTTTCTTTAATTTCTCTTTCAACAGTTGCGTTTTTAGTGTATAAGAAAACAACTGATTTCTGTGCATTGATTTTGTATCCTGCCACATTACTGAATTGCTGTATGAGTTCTAGTAATTTGGGGGTGGAGTCGTTTGGGTTTTCCACATAAAGTATCATGTCGTCTGTGAAAAGAGAGAGTTTGACTTCTTCTTTACCAATCTGAATACCTTTTATTTCTTTTTGTTGTCTGATTGCTGTTGCTAGGACTTCTAGTACTATGTTGAACAACAGTGGTGAGAGTGGGCACCCTTGACGTGTTCCTGATCTTAAGGGAAAGGCTCTCAGCTTTTCCCCATTGAGGATGGTATTCACTCTGGGTTTTTCATAGATGGATTCTATGAGCTTGAGGAATGTTCCCTCTATCCCTATACTCTGGAGAGTTTTAATAAGGAAAGGATGTTATATTTTGTCAACTGCTTTTTCTGCATCAATTGAGAGGACCATATGGTTCTTCTCCCTCCTCTTATTAATGTGTTCTATCACATTGATTGATTTGCGAATGTTGAACCACCTTGCATCCCGGGGATAAATCCCACTTGGTCGTTGTGGATGATCCTTTTAATGTATTGTTGAATCCTATTAGCTAGGATTTTGTTGAAGATTTTGGAATCCATATTCATCAGGGATATCGGTCTGAATTTCTCCTTTTTGATGGGGTCTTTGCCTGGTTTGGGGATTAAGGTAATACTGGCCTCATAGAATGAGTTTGGAAGTTTTCCTTCTGTTTCTATTTTTTGAAACAGCTTCAGTAGAATAGGTATTATTTCTTCTTTGAATGTTTGGTAGAATTCCCCAGGGAATCCATCAGGCCCTGGACTCTTGTTTTTTGGGAGGTTTTTGATCACTGCTTCAATCTCGTTACTGGTTATTGGCCTCTTCAGGTTGTCAATTTCTTCCTGTTTCAGTCTTGGCAGCTTATAGGTTTCCAGGAAGGCCTCCATTTCATCCAGATTGCTCAGTTTATTGGCATATAGTTGTTGATAATAATTTCTAATAATTGTTTCTATTTCCTTGGTGTTAGTCGTGAACTCTCCCCTTTCATTCATAATTTTATTAATTTGGGTCCTTTCTCTTTTCTTTTGGATAAGTCTGGCCAGTGGTTTATCAATCTTATTAATTCTTTCAAAGAACCAACTTCTAGTTTCATTGATCTGATCTACTGTGTTTCTGGTTTCTAATTCATTGATTTCTGCTCTAATTTTAATTATTTCTCTTCTAATGCGTGGCTTAGGCATCGTTTGTTGCTTTTTCTCTAGTTCTTTAAGGTGTAGAGTTAGTTGGTGAATTCAGGATTTTTCTATTTTTTTGAGTGAGGCTTGGATGGCTATGTATTTCCCCCGTAGGACCGCCTTTGCAGTATCCCATAGGTTTTGGACCGATGTGTTTTCGTTCTCATTGATTTCCATGAATTGTTTAAGTTCTTCTTTGATTTCTTGGTTGACCCAAACATTCTGGAGCAGAGTGGTCTTTAGCTTCCAAGTGTTTGAATTTCTGCCAAATTTTCTCTTGTGATTGAGTTCCAGTTTTAGAGCATTGTGGTCTGAGAATATGCAGGGAATAATCTCAGTCTTTTGGTATCGGTTGAGACCTGATTTGTGACCCAGTATATGGTCTATTCTGGAGAAAGTTCCATGTGTGCTCGAGAAGAATGAGTATTCTGTTGTTTTAGGGTGGAATGTTCTGTAAATATCTATGAGGTCCATCTGGTCCAATGTATCATTCAAAGCTCTTGTTTCCTTGTTGATTTTCTGTTTAGATGATCTGTCCATTGCTGAGAGTGGAGTATTGAGGTCTCCTACAATTAACGTATTGTTATCAATATGACTCTATTTTGGTTAACAGTTGGCTTATGTAGATGGCTGCTCTCATGTTGGGGGCATAGATATTTATAATTTTTAGATCTTCTTGTTGGATAGACCCTTTAAGAATGATATAGTGTCCTTCTGTGTCTCTTATTACAGACTTTAGTTTAAAATCTAATTTGTCTGATATAAGAATTGCTACCCCAGCTTTCTTTTGAGGTCCGCTGGCATGGAAGATAGATCTCCATCCCTTCACTTTCAGTCTGGATGTATCTTTAGGTTCAAAATGAGTCTCTTGTAGACAGCATATGGATGGGTCCTGTCTTTTTATCCAATCTGCAACCCTGTGCCATTTTATGAGAGCATTTAGGCCATTCACGTTGAGAGTGATTATTGAAACATATGAATTAATTGTCATCATGTTGCCTGTGAAGACGTTGTTTTTATAGATTGTCCCTGTAAATTTCTGTTGTAGATCACTCTTGGGGTCTCTCTCCTTTTATAGAACCCCCCTTAATATTTCTTGCAGGGCCGGCTTAGTGGTCACATATTCTTTCAACTTCTGCCGGTCGTGGGAGCTCTGCATCTCTCCATCCATTCTCAATGACAGCCTTGCCGGATAAAGTATTCTTGGCTGCATGTTCTTCTCATTTAGTACCCTGAATATGTCTTGCCAGGCCTTTCTGGCTTGCCAGGTCTCTGTGGATAGGTCTGACGTTATTCTGATGTTCCTCCCTCTGTATGTAAAGAATCTCTTCCCCCTAACTGCCCTTAAGATGGTTTCCTTGGTTCTAAGATTTGCAAGTTTTACTATTACATGCTGGGGTGTTGGCCTGTTTTCCTTGATCTTAGGAGGGGTCCTCTCTGCCTCTAGGACTCGAATGTTTCATTCCCCAGATTAGGGAAGTTCTCAGCTACGATTTGCTCAAATACATCTTCTAGCCCTCTCTCTCTCTCCACTCCCTCCGGGATTCCAATTATTCTGACATTGGAACGCCTTATGGTGTCACTTATTTCTCTGATTCTATTTTCATGGATTCTGAGTTGTTTTTCCCTGGCCTCCTCTTTTCCCTTTTTATCTATTATACTGTCTTCCAGATCGCTTATTCTCTCTTCTGTCTCAGTTACCCTAGCTGTTAGATTATCTAGATTGGATTGGATCTCATTGATAGCATTTTTAAGTTCTGCTAATTCCCCTTTTATTTCTGCCCTTAGAGACTCTATGTTGCCATTAATTGATTTCTCCATTCTAGCCATTGTCTTCACAATTGCTAGCCTGAATTCCATCTCCGACATCTTGGTTATATCTGCATCCATTTGTAAATCTGCAGCATAAGTCATAATCTCTGAGTCTTTTCTGTTTTGGGGGCTCCTCCTCCTAGTCATTCTGTTGATGGGTGTTTGAGGGAATGTATAGAGTCCAAATTATTGACCAGAACCCAAGCAAGATGCACCTGTTTTCTTGGGACCTTAGGGTTGCTGGCCTCTTGTTTTCCCAGCCTGTCTTCTGTGGGAGGGGCCTGCCGCGCTATTACTCAGGCAATCCTGTTTGAGCGGAGTTGCCCTGCGCCCCTGTGGCGGGGGATGGGCTCAGTGGGAATCAGTCTTTGGGGCTTTTGTTCTCTGGCGCCTTTCCCTGGCGGCTTTCCACGTCTCTTCCACGAGTCAGAGCAGAAGAGACCATTTCCAACCCTCTGCCTCAGAGCAGAGAGACCTCAGTCTGTTCTTCAGTGAACTCTTCAGGCCACACTGTCTCAGTTTCTGTCCGTGCTGCTGTAAACTGCAGCGTCCTGGGTTGTGCGCCCCTCCGCAGCGCTCCTAGTCCTGCCTCCAGGTTGGAGCACGTCTCTGCCCTTTGTGCTTCTAAAACCACCAGCCGCTCCCAGTTGGCGCGCGCGCGCGCGCGACTCCACCACTTGGGGTCCTGTCCTGGGGACTGCAGTTCGCGTGCGGGCGACTCCCCCAGTTTCCACCCCAGAGGTTGCAGTTCACCAGCAGGACCCTGGTGCACCAGGTTTCCGTCTCGGAGGCTGCAGTTCTGGATCATGGTTTTTTAATCCATTCTGCCAATCTCTACCTTTTGGTTAGAGAGTTTAGTCCATTTAAATTTAAAGAAATTATTTATAAGAAAAAATTTACTTCTGCCATTTTACTTTTTTTCTATATTTCTCATATCACTTTTTGTCCCCCATTTCCTCCATTATTGTCTTCTGTGTAGATGATTTTTTGTAGTGACATGTTTTAATCTTTTCTCACTTCCTTTTGTGTATATTTTATACATATTTTGTTTGTGGTTACCATGGGGATTACATATGATATCCTAAAGTTATGACAATCAAATTTGAATTCATATCAATTTAATGTCAGTCACATATAAAAATTCTACTCCTATACAGTTCCACATTATTGGTGTCACAAATTACATCTTTACACATTGTGTGCCCAATTGACATGGATTATTAATTATTTTATGTATTTGTCTTTTAAATCTTGAAGAAAGTAAAAGGCAGAGTTGTAAGTTAAAATTACAATAATATTTATGTTCAGATCTGCCATGTATTTACCTGTACAAAGTCATATCTTCATCTGACTACTATTTACTGTCAAGCATACTTGCATTTCAACCTGAGGGACTCCTTTTAGCATTTCTTATAGGTGAGGTCAAACCCTTCAGCTTTTGTTTATCTGGACTATCTTAATTTCTTTCTCATTTTTGAAGTACAGTTTTACCAGATATGGAATTCTTGGATGACAGTTTTTACTTTCAGCCTTTTAAATATATCATTCCACTGCCTCTGACCTCCTTCTGCTGAGAAATAGGCTAGTAATCTCATTCAGGATGTATAATACATGATGAATCAGTTTTATTCTTCTTGCTTTCAATATTCTCCTTTTGTCCTTGCATTTTAGACAGTTTGATTAGAATGTATCTCCATGTGGGTCTCTTTGGGTTTCTATTACTTGGAATTATTGAGCTTCCTTTACTTGTACATTCATGTCTTTCATCACATTTGGGGCGTTTGACCATCATTTCTTCAAATAATCTCTGTCTCTTTCTCAATCTCTTTTTGTGAGACTCCCATAATGCAAACATCTGTCAGCTTGATGGTTCCTTAGATTCAGTCACTTTTCTTTACTTTTTTTCTGTTCCTCATACCCATAATTTCAATTGTCCTATCTTCAAGTTCACTGATTCTTCTGCCTGCTCAAATTTCCGGTTGAACTCCTCTGGTGAATTTTTCACTTCAGTAGAGTATTTTTCACTTCCACCTTCTATCTCTTGTTATTATTCTCATTTTGTTCATACATTGTTCTCCTGATTTCTTTCAATTCTTTGCTCATGTTTTCCTTTAGGTCTTTGAGATACTTAAGACAGTTGTTTTGAAATCTCTGTCCAGCAAGTCTTATTTCGAGCTTCTTCAGGGACAGTTTCTGTCCATTTCTTTTCTTTGAACATGTCATGTTTCCTTGTTTCTTTGTATGCTTTGTGATAGTTTTCTTGAAAATTGAGGCTTTGAATATTACAATGTGATATCTCTAGATATCAGATTGCCCTGCTCCAAGAGTTCCTTCTTTGTTTGTGATTGTTAAAAACTGTATTAGCCCACTGGTTTTGAGACTTCCAAACTATTTTTGCAAAGAATAGTCCTTGTCCCATGTGATCACTGAAGTCTCTGTCCTTTTAGATGTGTCCAGCTAGTGTTGTGACAGAGACTTGAATGTCAAGAATTCTCCCAGCCTTTGACAGTTAGCTCTATGATGGGGAAATTCTTCAACACCTAGTTATGCTTGCTTTGAGCATAAGAATCAGCCCAAGTTCAAAGTTTAATGTCTTCTCAAGTCTTTTCTGAGTCTGTGTCTTGCCTAAGCATGCATTTGAATTTCTAGTTTTCCTTGTATACACAGCTGTTTTTGAATGCCCTAATTTCCAAAGAGTCTCACCCTAGCCTCCCCCCATGCCTTAGATTGTCTATTGTATGTCTCCTCCCCATGATCTCTTACCCTTAGAATCAATCAATCAATCAACCCTTAGAACCATCAAAATATGGCTGAAAGTAAAAACTGTCATCCAAGAATTCCATACCCTTAGAATAGATCTGTAGTCACCTTTTCATTATGAGGAACACTGCCCACAGTTTTTCCTCCTGAGTTCTGAGTTAAGCAAAACAGACATGAGCACTTTGCATTAGTCTTTTGAGTATCCCCCCAGGTAGTTTAGAATAGACATGCACAATAATTTGTTAATAAAGTCTGTGCTGATCCATCCAGTTTAAGAGAAGGAACTGGGAACTGGGTTACTGCTGCTTCAAGACAAAGACTGCCACCATGCCGGGGAAGGGTTTGGGTAAGAGTAAGTAAAAATGACACAAAACTTTTTCATTTTGAATATGGCTTTTTCTTGATTGGATGTTTACTTCGTGGCTGCAAAAGTGGCTAATTTCCAAGGCTCTGACAAAGTTGATTGAGACAATTTTTGTTTGTCTGTTTCAATATTTCTATGGGGGAATAAGAGTTTGCAGCTTTGTTGTTCACCATTTTGCTAATATCAATCCCTCTCCCAATTCTTTTTAAATTTTGCTGCTTTCATTCACATTTCTTGAACTTTTAGTACAGTGATCTTTTGAAACTAAATACAGAAATTTGCCAATTTACTTATATTATTTTAGTTTATTGGATTTTCATCACTCTAGCTTTCAGATGATATGATCCAACATGTTCTCTCTTCCCACCAGCTTCCTGTCATCCACAATCCAATAAAACCCTTCACTGTTCTTTAATTCTCTATTTAAAGTTTTAAAAGAATAGCATGATCAATCAGTGTTCTCTTTTCCTTAGTCTCTGTCCTGTCCTCTTAATGGTCTCACCAGCATCTATCCAAGAATCAAAACCATGTATTATAGCTATTTTGGTTTTTAATAAATCTAAATTAAGGTTCCCAAGCCATGAAATCTCCTCAGGGAGTGCAGTCGACAGATGTCTTGCAGATGCTAGAAGCCTTTAAAAGTCAAAGAAGATAATTACTGATGGCTTTTTAAGTGACATAGACTCATTCATTCCCCAAATTCCATTTAAGGAAGAATTTTGGATCCCATTTAATGTCTTAAGTGAAATTTTACTTGTAGCACTGAAAACCAGGAGATGGTTTATCAGAAAATGTGAAAGCTTTGAAATCAAACAGACCAATATTCAAGTTAACACTTACAAATTAAGCAAATTACTTAACTGGTATTAAATTCTGTTTCCTCATCTGAAAAAAAAAAAAGAAGAAGAAGAAAATAACAACTGCCTTGCAGGGGATACCATGAAAATTAAATAAAAGAGCACGTATTAAATCATAATACTGAATAAAAAGTTCCTTTCACTAGAAAAAAAAAAGAATGTAATCTAGACTATGAACTTTTTCCCCAAAACTACTAATTTATTAAAGAGGTATTACACGGAGGCCAAACTGTTGGTTTATACTGGTTTCTCATTTCCATATGCTATAGCATGATTTAAATGTGATACAACAGGGTATTTTTGGAAGATGGATGGAGGAACCCACTAGGAAAATATTTGCATGAGGGGTCAAGAAGCTTCTTAGAAAGATTTCTTCATTGATGAATCACAGACCTGTACCCCTGAAACAAATAATACATTATATGTTATAAATAAATAAATAAATAAATATTTCTTCATAAGGGAAGAGGGAGTCAATATCTAAATATGTGGCCCAAATTTAATGAGTACAAGTCAGAGAATAAAGGCTTCTTTGAGTATAACATAATGATATATGCTATTCAGGTTGTCCTCCACCCAGCTCCCTCCACCTTTAGGGAGAGAGGAATGAAATAAAGCAAAAGTAGAAATAAGAGCTATTTCACTCAATTTCCTTGGGATATCAAGGACACAAGCCCACTATGTTTTATACTTGAGTTAACATAATAAAATGCAAGTTAAGGAGAGAAATTCTGACTCACTTTGTCACAATGTAAGACTGGTAGCTTAGGAATTAGATGTAGGCAAGAGGGGCACTTGCACTGGATCTTGCTCATCACAAACACCAAACAACAAACTAAAAAATAGTGCAATGCCCAAAGGTACGTCTTTCACCTGTGATCTGGTGCTTTTCTGGCAGAACATGACTCCACTCATGATGTGACACCACCCAGGCAAAGGCACACTTTTCTCCATCTCCTGCCCAACACCTTCAACACAAAAAGTGGCCATGTCCAAATGCTGTGAAGACCTGTGGATTGTATTACTGCCCACAGCTGGGTCCAACACTGCCTTTGCATGCAGGGAGAAATTAAGAAGAAGAATGCTTAGGTATGATAAAGAATGTATTTTGAAAAGTTAATTTACCTTTTCAGTTCTTCTTTAGCATAAATACAATGGATTCTTGCATAGTGAGATCAATTCCCAGTGGCACCCTATATTTCTGAGAGTCCATATTCTTGCTTTTCTTCTTATGCCTATTCATGGTTCCTAAGGGATCCACATATCAGCACAGTATTCACAATTACTGAGAAACTACATGGTGGCTGAGAAATATTTTGCAACATTAAACAATTTATATTACTCTTAAATCTATGTATTTTGGTCTAGACTTAAATATGCATGAAGCACAATACCAATTCTTTACATCAGCAACTACATGGGCACTGTGAATTGTTTTATGTTTACAAAAATATAAGTATAATGAAAATTATATGATATAAGATTTTTTTAATTTTTATTTAAATTCAATTAGCCAACATGTAGTACATCATTAGTTTCAGATGTAGAGCTCAATAATTCATCAGTTGCTTATAACACCCAGTGCTCATCACATCATGTGCCCTCCTTAATGCTCATCACCTAGTTACCCCATCCTTCCATCCCCTTCCCCTCCAACAACCCTCAGTTTGTTTCCTATAGTTAAGAGTCTCTCATGGTTTTTCTCCCTCTCTGATGACTTCCCATTCAGTTTTCCCTCCCTTCCCCTATGATCCTCTGTGCTGTTTCTTATGTTCCACATATGAGTGAAGCCATATGATAATTGTCTTTCTCTGATTAACTTATTTCACTCAGCATAATACCCTCCAATGCCATCCACATCGATGTAAATGGTAAGTATTCATCCTTTCTGATGGGTGAGTAATATTCCACTGTATATATATACCACATCTTCATTATCCATTCATCTGTCGATGGACATCTCAGCTCTTTCCACAGTTTGGCTATTGTGGACATTGCTGCTATAAACATTGGGATGCAGGTCTCCCTTTGGATCATTACATTTGTATCTTTGGGATAGATATCTACAAATGCAATTGCTGAATCATAGGTTACATCTATTTTTAACTTCTTGAGGAACCTCCATACTGTTTTCCAGAGTGTCTGCACCAGCTTGCATTCCCACCAAGAGTGTAAGAGGGTTTCCCTTTCTCTGCATCCTCACCAACATTTGTTGTTTGCTGCTTTGTTAATTTCACCCATTCTGACTGGTGTGAGGTGGTATCTCATTATGATTTTGATTTGTATTTCCCTGCTGCCAAGTGATGTGGAGCATTTTTTCATGTGTCTGTTGGTCATTTATAAGTCTTCTTTGGAGAAATGTCTGTTCATATCTTCTGCCCATTTCTTGACTGGATTTTGTTTTTTGGTTGTTGAGTTTGATACAAAACCAGATACAACCAGATACATTTATCAGTGGAACAGAACAGAGAACCCAGAAGTGGACCCTCAACTCTTTGGTCAACTAATATTTGACAAAGCAGGGAAGAATATTCAATGGAAAAAAGACGTCTCTTCAACAAATGGTGTTGGAAAAATTGGACAGCCACATGTAGAAGCATGAAACTGGACTTTTTTCTTACACCATACACAAAGATAAACTCAAAATGGATGGAAGATCTCAATGTGAGACAAGAATCTATCAAAATCCTAGAGGAGAACACAGGCAGCAACCTCAACGACCTCAGCTGCAGCAACTTCTTCCTAGAAACATCGCCAAAGGCAAGGGAAGCAAGGGCAAAAATAAACTATTGGGACTTCATCAAGATAAAAAGCTTTTGCACAGCAAAAGAAACGATCAACAAAACTAAAAGGCAACCTATGGAATGGGAGAAGATATTTGCAAATGACATAGCAGATAAAGGGCTAGTATCCAAGATCTATAAAGAACTTCTAATAAAAGATTTTTTAAATTAAATTTAAATTTTAGCTTTTTTTCTGTAATTTTGATTTAAAATTGGATATTCATTTTTTTGAAATTTGTATCTTACATCCTAACAAATTTTTAATATTTTGAAAGAAAAATGATTTTTCAAAAACATGAAAGTAATGTTAATTTTTAAGACTTTTACACTTGTTTTAACTTATATTTTTATAAAAATATTTCCATTTTAATCATTTAGATCGTTACTTTCAATTGAACACAAACTATGTAAAAATTTTTATTACATCTATGTAATTAGTGATTTTGCTAAAATGAAGCAAGAAAAAATAAGTTTTATGTGATAAATATTTATTGTGTATATTTTATTTTATTATTTATTAAGACATCTACAGAACAACCAGATATGTGGAATAATAATTAAATTCATCTTTGATATTTTGCTTTTAGCCATATAAAAATTCTAGTTTTATATATATTTTTATTTTGTAATTATGAAGACATTTATGAAGATAGAATAATAGAATATAAGTATTTGTTAACTGTTCATTAGTTTGAATTATAACTTTCAATATTACACATGTCATATGTGAGTCACAATTGTTACAGCAGCCTGGATGCAGGGACCCAGAGACTCCTAAACCCCAAGACATTAGGACTCACACAGCTCTGGCAACCAAAGGAGAAATTTTCCTGAAAGCCAGGGCAGAAAATAGGGAAATGGCAGCCATCAGGTAGCTCAGAGAATCATATCCCAGTGCATGGGACACAATCTGTAAGGATCCCCAGAAACAGCCAGGAGAAATAAGGATAAACTAGAATGGAAGTCTTAATTGTGTGGAGACACATACAGGAAAATATTCTAGGGCTTCTCTGTGATTTATTTCTACCCAAAGACCATGTAGCCTGAAAAATCTTGAATTACATAAAGAAACAGAAAAGTCCATCTCCTACCCCAAACTTCCAGAAAAATATGCTTTGCAAACATTTAGACATATCTTAATTCTGCTGTAATAAGCAGCTTAGTATTCAGATAACCACAAAAAGAAACCTACTAAAAAACCAACTCAGCTGAGCTATAAGAAAGGAAGCTATAAGCAATGAAAGGCAAAAAAATTACAAAAGCTCTTGGGGTCTTGGCAGCATGTGTAACCAAATTACCTATATCAACATATCATCTCCATCTATAGGGTGATCCCCTTGGAGGTGATCAGTCATTACAGATACAAAGCAAACCCAGAGTAAACTCCTGAGAATTATTTATGTAAGACCCAACAGCTGCTAGGGATAACAAAACAATCATTTACTGGAAGCCCAAGTAAAATCCAATAGCATCCAAAGCAAGATATCCTGTGGGTAGTGGACTGGCAAACACTCTCACCACACTAAGGGATCTGTTGGTTTGATGGCAGTTCATAAGACAAAAGCAAAGCTACAGCATTTAAAGGCCACACCGCCACTCCACATTATTAATCACTGAAAAATCAATCCCCAGTTGTCCTTTGGCTCTTCTTGCTGTGTACACATATATCTGATTTGTTTGGGAGAAAGTGTTCTAGATGACCTAAACTGTCCATGAAATGCGCTTTCAGTACAAAATCTTCTATAGGAATCTATTTTTTTGCTAATAATATCTAACTGAACTGAAAGTGCCACTTAAATTGTCACTAGACTAAAGAGAATAGTTCACATTGTGTCATTCTCAGTTACCTGATTCCTACAGAGAGAAAATACCTCAAAAATTCTGCCTGGCCTTTTCTGTTCCTAAGTTTCCATACTTTCTAGGGTCTGACAAACATGGGCAACTGCAAATAATTTGGTGATTGTAATCTTATGGACAATTATTTAATCTTAACATTTGGGTATTTAGTGTTCTTATTGAATTCATAAAGTTGCCTCTTGATGATGTCTCTGTCTTTGAAGTTAAGAGTGATTTTTAAACAATATCCTTGAAGCTTAGCCAACATAGAAAACATTCACAAAGTACTTTCACAGGATAGTAGCTCAAATCTTAAGCTTAAGAGGATGCTAAATTAACATGCAGAAATATGTAACAAGAAAGAAGGAAGAGAAGGAGGAAAGGGCAAAGGGAGGGGCGGAGGGAATATAATCTGGGATAAAGCAAATATTTCACAGGAATAAAAATTCTGTTAAATTGGTGTATAGTTACAGATGACAGAATCTGGCAGGTTTGGGGCTTTTTTCCTAACCATTTGGAATAACAAAGAGATTTGAGGAGGATAAAGATACAGTGGCAACAAAAACTGGAGTAAAATAAAATCACCATAGTTTTTACAAATATTATTATTGTGAAGAACAGGATTCAGTAGAATTTTTTGTAAAGAGCCATGCTGTAAATATGTGAGGCTTATAGGCCATTCAGTCTCTGCTACAACTGCTCAGCTGTGCCATTATACAGTGAAAGTAGCATAGACTGTACATAAACAAATGAGTGTGGCTGTGTACCAATAAAACTTTGATTTTTAGACACTTGAAATTCTAATTTTATATAACTCTCATGTATCACAAAATGGTTTTCTTCTTTCATTTTCTTAAACATAAAAAGATGTAGAATCATCAAACTGTAGAATCAGTTAGGAATTGATATAGCCTGCAGGCCATACAAAACAGGAGGTAGTGGCCAGATTTGGCCCATGGGCTATAAAAGCAAGGTCATTTATGATGCAGGACAGAACCTAACTATCCATCGTGTGGGAAAGAGGAAGAGGTGGGAATTTGGTTAGAACATTAACCAGCTATGTCCCCCATAGCAAGAGGTTTGGCGTGGTTGGAGAGCTGGGCAGTGGAATTGGGACCCAGTCAGGCCAATTTTGGCAGCTAAGGACCATCTTTGCTGAATGTATGTTAGCAGGTCTCCATGTAGTGGCAATACTTCTAGTGGGACAGGTGTTAACAAAAAAGGTCATCAGTTTGAAATGGAAACTCTAAGATGCAAGGGCTGTAGACCTAGGGATACACAGTGGGAGCAGGTTGGGGAGCTGACAAGGTGATCAGGGTATGCAGTCTAATGGGCTGAGCATCACAGAAGGTTCCAGTCCCAGTGGAAAAAAAGAGGTATCACTCAGTAATCAGGGAAGCAACTCTGTCATCAGGCATGCTCGGGGGAAGGCCTCACCAAGTACCGCATCCTAGTGATCTCTGAACAGGGCTTAGGGCAGCAAGACAAACCCTGTTCCCACATTGTGGCACATAATGCTCCTTATATTCTGCCAGGCATTTCCAGATCACATAAATAACTGGATAAAAACGAGCAATAAAACTGAGTTGGGTAATGAAAGGCATAGATTGACAAGTGTCATTTGAGTATGGATTCCAATATAAAACAACAATTAGTAGAATTGTTTATAAGAAAGATAGTTACTTTCAAGGATTCTGACCCCATACTAGCTTTCTGGATCCTTGGGCAACTTGAGGCTTTAAGATTCTCAGGTGTTGAGATAAATCATACAAGCTTTTAGCTATAAGATCTCAAATCTCACAAGTCACTGGATTTTAACAATACCCAGGAAGTGCTCCACTCTGGGAGGAGGGTTTAAATTTCTGAATGGATCTTCAGGTCTCTAAATGTGATGGAGGATTGAAACAGGCCCTGTGAACGTCAGATGCAAACTCAGAGCCCAGGATGACTTGAAGTCTTATCTAGAGCTCAAAGGTAGAAACTAGTGGCCTCAAATAACTAACAGAATTTACTAATCCACAATTTACTGAGCATATTGCCAATTGATTCATCAACATGAGTCCCCCTCACTTTGGAGGGGAAAATACTGAGCTATTTAAACACCATTTTAGCAGGCACAAGTTGCTGGTCAACCCTAAGATACAGACATCACAGAATAAAGACTGTAGATATTTATTAAAAAGAAAATAATCAAAACAAATGAAGATGGAGAATTGTCACTATAACAAATTACAGAAAAATGAAAAAGTATAAAGTCAGAAGGAAGTAGAAACAAAGAAAAATGGAGATATATTTGAGGAACTGTATCCAAAAGAAGGTGTTTCTTTAAATACCCATAGGTAAAGTTCAAAATGATGGGACAAAGACCAAAAGGAAAAACATCCAAAATGGAAGCTTTTTTAAGCAGTAGTACAAACTTAGAAATCTAAACCAGTTCTGGAAAAAGAAAAATGTTTTGTTGAATAACAAAAAACTCTGTTCCCCAAAATTAAAAATAAAATTACCTTATGATCCAGTAATTCCCACTTGGGTATAAATCCAAAATAATTCAAAGCAGGATCTCAAAGAGATATTTGCACACCCATGTTCATCACAGCATTACTCATAGCATCTAGAGGTGGTGGAAGCAATCCCAATGTCCATTAACAGATCGATAAGGAAAATGTGGTGCATGCATACAATATTATTCAGCCTTAAAAAGGAAAGAATTTCTCACTTTTCTTTTAATGGGAGAAGGAGCCAATGGAATAGCTAGTCTTTATTGGAAAGAAGATACTTTACAGCACATTTTGAATAAGTTAGAGCAAAGGCTCAGTGGGCCAACTGGTGGGGCAACAGCTTATAATGCATTCCACAGCTAGGGCATCTCTGGGTCTCACCTTTGTGCAGCCAGAACCAGATGATGGCACTATTGTCCTCTTCATAGATGCAGCCCGCTATTCACTTGTTGGTGATAGATGGGACTAAATTCAAATCTTCCTTGGTGCCAAAGCTGCCTTAGGGCCTAGCATATAATATTGGTCCAGTCCCTTCCATGCAGCCATCATGACCTCCCTCTTCAGCCCAATAGCCTGCTGGTCAGCAGTAAGAACACCACCTTCAGAGGCCATGAGCACACTGCAACAACTCAATTGGGATGGCAGGCCCTGAGGGCCTGCGTGGCCAGTGATCTAATTCTGCAGAATAACCTTGAAGCCATCATGCCTGCTACAAATAGTAGCACTTCCTGAAATTCTCACTTTTGTTACAATGTGGATAAACCTTAAGGACATTATGCTAAGTTAAATAAGCCAGACACAAAAGGGCAATTACTGTATGATTCCATTTATATGAGGTGTCTAAAGTTGCTAATTTGTAGGAATAGGAAGTAGAAAGGTGATTGTAGAGGGTGTGGGGAGGGGAGCAAGTGTTTAGTAGGTATAGAATTTCAGCTTTGCAAAATTAAAAAGTCCTAGAGATCTGTTGCTCAGTTACGTGAATATACTTAACACTACTGAACAGTATACTTCAAAATGGTTAAGATGGTAAATTTAATGTTATGTGTTCTTTACCACAATAAAAAGAACTATACAACATAAAATTATTTTTAAATGTGAATACAACATCTAAATTTTTTAAAGATTTTACTTATTTATTTGAGGAAGAGAGAGGAAGAGAGAAAGCACGAACAAACAGGGGGAGGGGCAGAGGAAGAGGGAGAAGCAGAGTCCCCGCTGAGCAGGGAGCCCGATGCGGGGCTTGATCCCAGGACCCTGAGATCATGACCCAAGATGAAGGCAGCCACCTAACAGACTGAGCCACCCAGATGCCCCCAAAATCTAAAATTATTAAAAGAATTATTATAAAAATAAAATTAAAATAATTATTACTTGTAATAAAAATAGAATTTAAAAATTTAAAAAAACAAAAAAAAAGCTCTGGAACTGAATAACCCAAGGGAAACCCCAAAAGTGTTGGGTCTTTCCACTGGAGTCCCAGTGAATACCCTCCATATTTGGATACCTCAATGTTGTCCTGAGCCAGAGAGCAGATAGAGTGGTTGCTGTCACCCTGCCTCCAGCCAGCCAGCAGCAAGAGGCAGGCCCCAGCCCTCCGCCTCTCCTGTGTATTATGACCTGGACCTGAAACCTTCCTGGCTTCCTGTCTGCACCAGCCTATGTCCTCCTCGAAGCTGTGTCATCAACAGGCACATGGCAGCAGCTCATTCTTTCCTAAGAGCCTAATGATCCTGATTTAGATCACTGGAATACTTTTAACAGCAACCTTGCATATCCAAAAGTTCAAAAAATAAGTTTACTTATCTTTGTCTGAAATTATTACTTTGGAGAAGCCAAATTAGGAAATTACTCATCTAAACGACCTCTACTTGGGCGCCTGGGTGGCTCAGTTGGTTAAGTGACTGCCTTCGGCTCAGGTCATGATCCTGGAGTCCCCGGATCGAGTCCCACATCGGGCTCCCTGCTCAGCAGGGAGTCTGCTTCTCCCTCTGACCCTCCCCCCTCTCATGTGCTCTCTCTCTCTCATTCTCTCTCTCAAATAAATAAAATCTTTAAAAAAAACATAAAAATAAAAAAATAAAAGACCTCTACTAAAAGAAATCCTATGTTTTCATATAATATTAGGAAGCTGTTTTAAAAGGCATTTAGGCTCTCCTATATTCTCCCAGGCCACTGCAAGATGAAAAAACTTCTTTACTTAAATGTTAAGACTGGCCAAAGATTTTCTGGGCTATGCACTGGGTGTTATATGCAAACAATGAATCATGGAACACTACACCAAAAACTTATGAGGTACTGTATGGTGACTAACGTAACATAATAAAAAATAATAATAAATAAATAAGTAAATATAAAAAAAATCAGGTAAACAAAGCAAAAGCTCTGAAATGCAAACAAACCTGGAAATCCCTCACATCAATTGAAAAACTTCTCCCATAAAGAGATCATAATAAAATTTGCTCACTTTTTAAAAATACTTTTTAATATTTTTTTAATTAAGTAAACTCTATGCCCAACATGGGGCTTGAACTCACAACCCAAAGATCAATCGTTGCATACTATACCAACTGAGCCAGCCAGGTGCCTCAAAATTTGCTCACTTTTATATGCCCAGAATTTGACACATGAAGAGCAAACAATAAATAATTATTGAATTGATAAACGAATGAAGCATCCTACCTTCTCAGGGATTTGATAAATAAGTAAGAGCTGACAACGTCAGAGTGATTTCTCTAAGATGCACTAAATTTGGTCTAAACAAAAGTTGGAGGCTGAAATTCGGTGCTTCCACTGGGTAGTTTCCAAGGCTCCCCTTGATAAGTAAGATCATTTATATATGTGGGGAGAAAGGCACCCTGAGGGATTTAGACCTCCACTCACAAAGTGAACTGCAGGCAGAATGCTGTCCACTGGGCACGCACATCCTGAACAGGAATGGGAATTCACTCCAAGTTCGGTGGGCCGTGACGTGGCGGGGAGGGGCGGGGAGGAGGGGGAGGACATTTTACCATAGCAGGTTGTGGATGACTCTCCCCTGTGCTTTTTACTTTTAAGTAAAAATGCCTTTAAAAATAATTTTACTGTTTGCTCAACTCAGAGCAGCAGCAGCTATAAGACCAGGCCTGCCAAAATCCATTGACTTCTAGTCTCACCTCAATCTTCTTTTGGGGATGTTTCATATAACCTTTGGATAAATCACCTTGGTTTCCTCGCTTATAAAAAATAAGTCTAATAATAGTACTTACCTCAGAGGTCCCTTATGGGAATAAATGAAATAATGTATATAAAGCACTTAGTGAAATAGCCGGCATAAAATAAGCACTCATTAAAAGCCAGATATTTTTTTTTCACTATTATCCAGAATGTGGCATAGCCCTCAGTGTGTGTTACCCCAGAGATAATATGAATCATACATTTCTCAGTTGGTGGCAGAGGACTTGATAGCTGACTTCCAGGTGCAAACAAAAACTAGGAGCCCTCTGGTATGTTAAAAGACTGGACCCTGAAAAGTTTAATTATCCTGATTCCCCAAACTGGTTTTTTTAAACACATGGTTCCATGATGCAAGAGGTGCCAAATCTAAATCTAACAGAGATACGCTGGGACCTCACAGAACTGCTTCAGTCCTGCCCAGAACCTTCCTGCAGCCTTCCTCCAATGTCCAGAGCACACATCTGACTCAGTCCTGCCACAGGAGGCTTGCACAGCCCATCCACCAGCACATATTCTGAACACATGGGGCAGAGCTATACAGCTGCAGCTGACTCAGAGATGAACAGACTTCCAAAATGGAAAACGACACCATATGATTTCCCTCTACATCTCCCTTTGAAATGAAAGCTCTCCATCACCCACCCCCTCCAACCCATCAAGTTCCAGCTGCACCAAAATGCATTTCTGGGATGAGTAATTAGTATTAGAACATCTGTAGACTCTTAGACGTGGTTTTATATTTGGGGACTTGCTGATTATTCCCACTCCATCCTGTATGTTCACACCCATATTAGCGCTGCATAAATGGAAGTTGAGAGGATTTTGCAGTTTAGAGGGGTTGGACTGTTCCTTAAAGAATTTGAAGAGTTAAGTGACCATGGCTGGGAAGACTACAGGGTGTGATGCAAGGTGAGCCCTGCAGGAGGCAGAAGGGGGAATGAGACAGGCAGGTGGCATGGAGCACTAGAGAGCCTGCCTCCAGGACCAGGCTGTCTGGGGCTGAGTCAGGTTCCCTGTGCCTCAATTTACTCAAAGGTAAATGGGAATAATAACTGTACCCACCCCATAAAGTTGAGCTAGGGATTAAATGAGTCTATATACAGTTAATGCTGAAAATGAGGAATCTATAGAGGCCTCCATCTATATGGGAAAGAGGCATATACATGATACCTATCTGAAGCTACAGTAAGGCTGTCCAGTAGGAAGGATAGAGAAGTCTGGGAAGGAGGGGGCTCTTGAGTGCCCTCATGCAGAACATGTGGGCTGTCACTCATGTTGCTCAAGATTATCCAGAGGCAGCCCTGGATAATTTTTAAACCCTTCCAGGACATTCCACTGGAATGCATTCCCTAACCACCTTACCTAAAGGAGGCCCCCTTTACTCTCTCTACATTCCATTTTCATCAGACACCAATCACTCTCTGTAACCATGTAATTAATTTTTTTACAGGCTTATTTTCTTTCTCACCAGCTAGAATGTAAGCTCCAAGAAGGCAGGGGCTTTCCTGTCTTGCGCTGGTACACAGTAAGTACACAGTAAGTACTCAATAAACATGAAAGAAAGACAGAGAGGAAAGAAGGGAGGAAGAGAGTAAAGGTCAAGAGGGAAGGAGAAGAGGGAGGAAAGGAGGGAGGGAAGGAGGGAGGGAGGAGGAATTGAGGGAGGAGGGAGGATGGGAGGGAGAATGGGAGAAGAGAGAAAGGGAGGGAGGAGAAAAGCTAAAACAGAGACAATCCCGTAACATCCCTCAAACCGCCCACAAAGCTAAAGCAAGGACATCATCTTAATCACACTGAGGCATTGCCCCTTCAGATGGTTCCCCCTATAAACATTTATTGGCTGGCATTCAGTTAGAACCCTGGTGCCATTTTTTTAATGACTGATTTTTGTCTAGTAAAAATGGAGTTGGCACCAAACCAATAATTTCAACATTACAAAGATCATCAAATATTTTATTTAAATTTTTTTAAATGCATTTTCTTAAGGAAGCATGCATTTTTTTAGCCAGTGACTTTGGTCTACATTTTATGACTTATTTATATATCATACTTTTAATCACTGCACTGTTACGTGGAAATTATTGTCTTTGGAGGGAGAATGCAGGGTTGAGATAACTCCTTGAAGCTGGCTATGGAAATTCATATGATAGTCCACCGAAAAGAAATTATTACTTTACCTGGAATTCCCTGGTGCTCTCAGTCCTCAGTTTGAACTCTATTAATTACATATTTATATGCCATTTACAGTAAGTACTCTAAATTTGAGCACCCAATATTTTAAATTTTGAATACTTACTGTATTCACCCCCATAACCTCTTTTCCTGCTGTCCTCCTTCACGACTCCCCTGCACAGCTCACAGTTCTTAGGGCTGGCCTTGCTCTTTTCCTGCTTTGCACACTGGCTCATGCAACATCCTCCCTCACCACTTCTTCCAGGTGACTCTACCCATTCTTCAAAGTCCATCTCAAGTAAAAACTTTCCATAAAGCTTTCTCAAGTTCCTTCCCAGACTATATTTCTTCTTTTATAAATCCCACAAAGGCTTTATTGTTCCTCTATGACATAACCAAACACTGCACAGCACCGCGCTATATATTTGTCTCTAGAGACCGTGAGCTCTTTGAGGGCAGAGAACATATATCACTCACCTCTGAATCCCAAGAAGCCTCTAGCTCAACATCTTAATACATAAGAAACAATCATTAAATGTCATTGATTGATTAACTATTCATTGTTAATTGCCCTTCATCTCTGGACAACTGAAAATTTGCAAATCATCCACTAGGCCTGTCAGAAAATGCTTTCTTCAAGGTCTAGGATTGTCAATTATAGTTAAAGTTGTTCCCAATTACTAGCATTTCCAGAAAACTATAAGATATATACTCTTACTCTCTCTACTCATATTTATTTATTAATGAATCCATAAAAATTTGAAAAAATAACAAAAAACTTAAACAAATATGGTACAAAGAATCCACAAACCAAAACCCTGCACCCCAAACAATATTACTCACCAGAAATCTGGGCTTCCATTGAGGCTTTGTCTGAACTGATTTCTAGGATGAGATAAATCCTTTTTAAAGTGCAACATGGGCCTTAATATGGACCTTTTACTACAGCCAGGCTATCCTTTCTGGCACAATTACTAGCCCTTCTTCTAAAACACCATGTTGTTAACTACATGGGATCTTCACTAGTCTTTAAATATATATTCACTGAGCACACACTTTAAGCAATGTTCTGGCCATATAACAGTAAGAAAGAGGAAAAAGCAGTTACCTTTGTAAAGCATATATCCAAACAGGTAAATACACAATAAACATGATAGTCAAATAAATTATGTAGTATGTTAGAAGATGAAAAATTCTAAGTATAAAATAATAGGACATATCTCATACCATATGCAAAAGATTCACTCAAGAGAACCATAGGCCTAAATATAAGAACTTACACCATAAAACTATTAAGAGAAAACACAGAAGAAAATCTTCATAATCTTATATCAGGCAGTAATTTCTTGGGTATGACATCGAAAGCACAACTGGTAAAAGAGAAAATAGATAAACTAGTCTTCATCAAAATCAACAATTTTGTGTTTCAAAAGACACCACCAGGAAAGTGAAAAGAGAACCCACAGATTGAGAGAAAATATTTGCCAAAATATATCTGATAAGGGACATGTATCCAGTATATGTGTGTATGTATGTGTGTGTCTGCATGTGTATATGTATGTATGGGTTTTATAAACACACACACACATATATATATATGTATATATATACACCCTCACAATACAGTAAAAAAAAAAGTTAGATAACCTGATTTAAAAATGGCAAAAGATTCAAATAGACCATTCTCTAAAGCAGTTATGCAAATGGCCAATTAGCACACAAAAAGATGTCCAACGTTATTTGTCATTAAGAAAGTGCAAAACAAGGGATGCTGCCCAGCTCAGTTGGTTAAGCAACTGCCTTTGGCTCAGGTCATGATCCCAGGGTCCTGGGATGGAGTCCATGTTTGGGGTCCCAGCTCAGCTGCTTCTCCCTCTGCTCCTCCCCCCATGCTCTCTCTCTCTCTCTTTCTCAAAAAAATAAATAAAATATTTTTTAAAAAAAGAAAAGAAGAGAAAATGCAAAACAAAACCACAGTGAAATACCACTTCATACCTACTATGATGGCTATAAGATAGACAAAAGAGAGACAATAACAAGTGTTGATAAGGATGTGGAGAAATTGGAATCCCCACGTGTTGCTGATAGGAAAGTAAAATGGTGCAGTCACTTTGGAAAACAGTCTGGCAATTCCTCAAAATGTTAAACATAGAGTTACCATATGACCCAGCAATTCCACTCCTTGGTATATACCAACAAGAATTGAAAACATATATCCACACAGAAAGTTGTACAGGAATGTTTATAGCAGCTGTGGTCATAATAGCCAAAATATGGAACCAACCCAAATGTTTATTAACTGATGAATGGACAAACAAAATTGCAGTGTATCTATATAATATTATTCAGCCATAAAAAGGAATGAAGCATTAATACATGCCACAACATCAAAAACATTATGGTCCATGTATGAAGCCAGTCACAGAAGACCACATATTATATAATACCATTTATACAGAATGTCCAGAAGTGCAAATATAGAGTGACAGACTGAAAGTAGATCTACCAGTCATTTAAGTAGCAATTGAGATTTCTCTTCCCCTGTGAAACCTTTCCTGACAGAAGCAGGAAACCTGGTGGTGTCTTGTGGTATCATATTGCAATTACTGCCTAGGACATAAGCTCTATGAACGCAAAAATAAAAATTATCTGTTTTGTTCTCTGCTGTATCCCCAACAGAGCTTAGCATATAATAACGGTTCAACAAATATTTATTGCCTGATTGAAGAAATAAATGTGTTTATATGCCTGTTCCCCTCCCTTCCCATCAATAAGCAATATTCCTCATGTGAAGAAAAGGCTTCATCCCATTCATTTTTTTGCCCCTAGTACCCATGGTGATATGATGCCTGGCACACAGTACATATCCAATAAATGTTAGATGAATTAATAAATGAATAGGAAGAAAAAGACTAAAAATGATTTTGACCCACTACAAGAAAATAAATTCAAAGACCAATATCTTTGATAAACATAGATGCAAAAATCCCCAACAAAATATTAAGAAATCAAATTCAACAGTTCATATTGTTGAAATATATATAAAAGGATCAAGCACCATGGTCAAATGGGATTTATTCCTGAGATACAAGGATGATTCAACATACTCAAATCAATAAATGTGATATACCACATTAGCAAATTAAAGGATGAAAATCATATGATCATCTCAATAGATGCACAGAAAGCATTTGACAAAATTCAGCATCCTTTTATAATAAAAATTCTCAACAAATTGGGTATAGAGGGAATATACCTCAATATGATAAAGGCCATATATAACAAGCCCACAACTGACATCATACTTGATGGTAAAAAGCTGAAAGTTTTTCCTTTAAGGTCAGGAACAAGATAAGGATGCCCACTCTTGTCACTTTTATTCAACATAGTACTGGGAGTTCCACCCAGAGCAACTAGGCAAGGAAAAGAAATGAAAGGTATCCAAATGATAAAAAAGGAGTAAAATTATCTCTGTTTGCAGATGAGATGATATTATATATAGAAAACCCTAAAGATGTCACCAGAAAAATAAAACTGATGTAATAAATCCAGTAAAGTTGCAAGTTACAAAACCAATGTTAAAATATCCATATTACCCAAAGCAATCTACACATTCTATGCAATTCTGATCCAAATACCAATGGCATTTTTCACAAAATAGAAAAACATCCTAAAATGTGTATGGAACCACAAATGACCCAAAATAGTTAAAACAACCTTGAGAAAGAACAAAGGTAGAGGCATTGAACTCTCTGACATTACAAAGCTATAGTAATCAAAATAGTATAGTATTAGATAAAGACAGAAACATAGACCAATGGAACAGAATAATGAGCCCAGCCCATGCATATATGGCCAAGTAATTTATAAGGAGCCAAGAATACACAATGGGGAAATAATCGTCTTTTATAAATTATGCTGGGAACACTGGACAGCCACATGCAAAAGAGTGAGACCGGAGCCCTATCTTACACCATACACAAAAATTGACTCAAAATGGATTAAACACTTGAATATAAGACCTAAAGCCTTAAAACTTCTAAAAGAAAACATAGTGGGTAAACTCCTTGACATCAGTCTTGGAGATGATTTATTAGATTTGACACCAAAAACAAAGGCAACAAAAGCAAAAATAAATGAGTGGGACTACATCAAACTAAAAAATTTCTGTATTACAAAGGAAACCATCAACAACAACAAAAAAAAGATAACACATGAAATAAGACAAAATATGTGCAAACCACATATTTTATAAGGGACTAACACTCAAAATATGTAAGGAACGCTTACTATTCAATAGCAAAAAAACAACCTGACTACAAATGTACAAAGGACCTGAATAGACATTTTTCTGAAGAACACATACAATTGGCCAACAGGTACATGAGAAGGTGCTCAACATCACTAATAATCAAGGAAATACAAATCAAAAGCAAAATGAGACATCACCTCTTAGGATGTCTATTATCAAAAAGATTCAAAATAACAAATGCAAGTAAGGATATAAAGAAAGAATCCTTGTACATTGTTGCTGGAAATGTAAGCTGGTACGACCACCATGGAAAGTATGGAGGTTCCTCAAGAAATTAAAAATACAACTACTATAGGATCCAACAGTACCATTTCTAGTTATTTCCAAAGGAAATGAAACCATTATATTGAAGAGATAGCTGTACTCTAATGTTCATTGCAGCCTTATTCACAATAGCCAATGTATGGAAATGACATAAATGTCCATCAGTGGATGAAGGAATCATATATATATATAAATATATATATATATATATATATATATATATATATATATATATATATAATTTAGCTCTAGAAAAGAAAGAAATCCTGATATTTGAGACAAGGAGGGCATCATGCTAAGTGAAATAAGCCAGACAGAGAAAGACAAATACTGCATGGTACCACTTATATGTGGAATCTAAAAATAATAATAATAAATTTTTTTAAGTTAAATTCATAGAAACAGAGGTTGCTAGGGACAGAGGGATGGGACAGGTTAGTAAAAAGGTACAAACTTTCAGTAATAAGATGAAGTTCTGAGGATCTAACGTATAACATGGTGACTATGGTGGGTAACACTGTATTGTATAACTGAAATGCATATTTGCTAAGAAATTAGAACTTAAATGTTCTCACACAAGAAAAGTAAATGTGTGAGATATGGTGACGTGATGGATGTGTTAATTAACTTGATTGGGGGAGGGATCCTTTCATAATGTATATGTATACATGTCATCATGTTGTACACTTTAAATAACTTACAGTTTGTCAATTATACCTCAATAAAGATGGAAAAAAAATGTCAGGTAAAGGAGTTCAGATGTTTTGTCTACAGGGAGGGATGGAACCATTTTCAGCAATATGGAAACCCAAGATAAATAAAATGAGACAGGAAGTCAGAATTATTTTAGCAAAAAATTTTGGTAACCTAAAGATTTTAATTCACTCTAAAGGTTCAAAAGCTCCCTCCTTGATTAAGCTTTAGTCAGGTTCCTCTGAGTCCACTTCTCAACTAGGCCTCAACTTTGGCCTGCTGAGCACAGTCTTATGAAAGAATCTTGCTAAGCCAGTTTATTAAGAAACCCCACACACTCCCTTGATATTTGATCACCTTTTCCTAAAGTAAGAATACGGTTTAGCAAGAATCCTTTTAATCTAGATATCTAATCAAGTTCCTCTTAGTGATTTTCTGTCTACTGACTCTCCTTACTCTGCTTCTTGGCTATAACTCCCCAGCTGTCTTTGCTATGTTTGGAGTTGAATTCAGTCCCTCTCCCCTATTGCAGTAGTTTTAAAGAAAGTCTTCCTTACCGTTTTAACAAGTGTCAAAATAATTTTTCTTTTACAGTGCTAACCCCTCATTGCAATTCTCGTCTATGATGCAAAAATGGCTTAAGAAGCCATTTCCGGTAATCCTATTTATCATGTTTGCTTTGTTTGAGAAACCAGTTTATTCACTATTTCTAGAAAGTCTTTTGTTATGTCAGTCATGGTTAACAACATTTAACAAGTGATTTGAGAGATTCAGGGAGAGAAAATGAATCTCATTAACTTTCTCCATTTCCAATAATGTTATTTACCCATTTTAGGACATTGCAAGGTACCCACCAATCCCTGAAAATTAATGAGATATTACCTCATTCATTTTTACATTGCTGTCATTAGGAAAATAAGTATCACCATCGTAATTATTATTTGAAACTGCAGTTAAAAGAACTTCAGAGTTCATGCATATAAAGTAAGTCTTAAATGATAAATATTTGAAATGACAAGAAAACCCAGCTAGCTTTATGACCACTCTGACTAAAAATATTTATGTATTCAGAAATTCATCTACTTGAAAAATATCTCAGGTAGAGATATAGAACACCTGTTCTATCATGTGTTTTAAGCAGGAAACAAGACAGAAAAAATTATCTGCTTTCATAGGTTCAAGATGATAGTCTGATAAATAATAGAGAAAAAAGAGATAAGTATCAGATAATAGCAAATATTGTATGAAGCATCAAAGCAGGGTGTTGAGATAGCAAGTGGCTACATGGTCAGGGAAACGTCTCCATCTAGGTGGCATTCAGGCTGAGTGGCTGAGCTCTGAGTAACAAAAATGAGTCTGCCAGGTGATGATGAAGGGAGAAAATTATTCTCAGAAGAAAGAACAGTTAGCACAAAGCTTCCAGAACTGGAACCAGTCTGAGATGTTGAGGGAGCAGTAAAGTAGGTAAGGGAAATAATAATAAAAATTATCAAACAAGTAGATAATCATGACCACAAAGAGTTTATAATTCACATATCCTGACCATAATGGAAAGCCAAAGAAGAGTTTCACACCCTGGAATGACATAATCTGATCTTCATCTAAGACTCTCCAGGTTCTGTGTGAAAACTGGATGATGGTAGAGCAAGAGTGAAGCTGAAAGACAAGTTGAGAAGTGAAGGAATAAAAGTGGGTTTGCTAATGTGATGGTGGTGAGGACAGACAAAAGTGGACAGATCAAAGATACATTCTGAAGGAAAAGTCAGCAAGCATTACCAGTGGTTTGGATGATGGGGAATGGTGAGGAAAGGGATATAAAATAAAAACATATTTAGGGGCACCTGGGTGGCTCAGTAGGTTAAGCAACGGCCTCTGGCTCGGATCATGATCCCAGAGTCCTGGGATCAAGCCCCACATCGGACCCCCTGCTCAGCAGGAAGTCTGCTTCTCCCTCTCCAGAGCTCTGTGATCTCTCTCACTTTCACTCTCTTTCAAATAAAATCTTTAAAAAAACAAAAATAAATAAATAAAGATATATTTAGATGAACGAATGGTGGTACCATTTATTGAGATGAGTAAGACTGGAATAGAACTAGGTGTGGGTGTACAAATCAAGAGTTCTGTTTTGGCCAAACTGAGTTTGAGATACTGACTGAACCTATAATGAGAGAGGTAAATAAGGAGTTTGTTGTATGTATTGAAGAAGTAAGGGCTGAAGACAGAGGGTTGGACAATTGACATTAATAATGCTGATGATTACTTGGTATATTTCTTCTGAATAGTTCATGGCCCTTCTCTTTGATACTCATTTTCCCCTTCAAATACCTCTGAGAAGTAGGTAATTCACATCTCTCAATTTTGCAGTTCAATAAGTAATCCCAAGTCCTGATTTGGCCACTCTTCCTCTTTGAAATATTTCCTATCTTAAGGGACATTGTAAACATTTCAAGAAAAACTTTTGAGTAAAATTATTTGTTAATTATTTGTTGATTATCTTTGTTTTTTTAATAAATGTGCTTAGTCAGAATGCCATCTCATACTTTCGATAGATTTGGGAAATAAACCTATACAGAAGGAATGCAAGAGCTTCATAAGAGGTCCTTGTGGCACATGGTAAAATGCAGCTAGAGCACACTCACAGTCTTAGAGAAGAGTTGTTTCACCTAAAACGTGAACTATTTTATAGGTGCTCATAATTCTAAATGGACGTTCTGTACCAGTCCCCTTCATCACCCACCATTCTGATTTTTCGGGCACCATTTGCCACACCAAGAGTTGACAGGCCTGCAATGCCCAGGTCATAAAAGGCTGGCCATGCTGTGTATGTATGAAGGACAAAGGATCATAAAATACCAACCTCCAGGTAAAGATAATGAAAATAGATCCCATTATGGGCTTGAAGACTGGAGGGAAGCAGTGGGTCTTGGGGCCCACTCTGGAGGCAATCATTATAGTCACTAATGCTCACAAAGCCACACCCATTCTCAATAAGACAGCAGCAAACCTGTGAGGTCTTTATTTTTATGAAGATTACTCAAAAAGTTAGGCCTCTGCACATAACCTCTTAGCACCTTCAGGGATTTATGAGAGTGAGAGCCAGCTAACAGTTCCAGGGCCACCTGGGTGGCTCGGTTGGTTGAGCTCCAACTCTTGATTTTGGCTAGGGTAGTGATCTCAGGGCCCCGGGATCCACCCTGCCTAGGCTCCCTGCTCAGGGAAGAGTCTGCTTCTCTCCTTCTCCTTTTCCCTCTGCCCCTCCCTGCTACACACACGCTCGCTGTCTCTCTCTCAAATAAATAAATAAACCTCTAAATAAATAAAATCTTAAAAAAAAAAAGAGGAACCGTTCTTTCTGAAATGTAACACAAGGAAAATAATTTTTAATCCACTTTAGATGTATATTACCCAGTATAGCCAAAAGGCATATATTAATTAAAATCGTATTGAATGTAATGCAAGTCCAATTTTTCTCCTAATGCAAACTTCACAAGCATCCAAGCAAGTAAGAGTCTGCTCTTCCACCAGCAAAGTAGTTAGTAAATTTCATCAACAACAATAAGGAAAAAAACAAGAACTTCATCATTATTACATCACCTTTTTACAGGGCTACCCCTAAAGCTCAAAAACAAAGACACATACACACACACCCATATAATGATCCCTCTGTACACTCTAGCCAAAATTCTTGGCCCCCCAAAAGAACTTTATGTGGAATGTAATACAGAAATATCCAGAAAACTGTATAAGACCTTTGACAAGGCTAATAATGATTGGGAACAAAACAAGACTACTGGCACCTCTCTCAGTTCTTAAGTAAACATTTCTCATTTATTTTTTTTTAAAAAAGGCTTTGAAAGACTTGTTTCTGCAATGTGTATAGTAGCTTATAAGCAGCACAAGGCCTGCCAAGTTGTAGATGTGTTCAAGGACTCTTTACCCTCATTAAGAAGCACTCCCTAGCAACTGAAGATTTTAACTGACTTTATATGGGAGGGGTGTGTTTAGAGTGGTGTGAAGTATAGTTTGGAGCCACATGGTACCACAACCCGCAGCATTATAGCCCGCTGTGTGTTGAGAGCCATTACAGGCAAGACAACTGAAAAAGCAACACTGAACTGCTTCACGAACCTACCATTAAATCAGGAATAGTTTATTCCTTGGGAAAGAATTGAGCCACACTTCACCATAGGAAGCAGATCCCAAGCTCTGTAGTGTAAGAGGAAATGGAGGGGGATATGGAGGGCATGGTGATGCATGGCCAGGAGGTAGGTGAATAGTCCAGGTGTTTTCTGGGCCAAGAAGTGATGCTGGGACTCCAAAGGGTAGGAAAAAGAATAAGTCCCTGGGACACCTCCACTCCCCTTCAGCTGCAGTTGAAAGGATGTCACCATATCTTAGACCCAAATAGACCTAGTCATGACTGAGACTGGAAATGTGTTTTCAAATCACACATGGCAGGTGATATCTGGTAAAGTACCTTTATTTCTTATAACCAAAACCATCGTTCTTCCAAGCCAGCTAGTGTTTCACATCTGATTCTTAAGTCCATTTGAGTCTCAATTAAAGAATGTTCCCTCGGGGCGCCTGGGTGGCTCAGTTGGTTAAGCGACTGCCTTCGGCTCAGGTCATGATCCTGGAGTCCTGGGATCGAGTCCCACATCGGGCTCCCAGCTCAGCGGCGAGCCTGCTTCTCCCTCTGACCTTCTCCCCTCTCATGCTGTTTCTCTCTCTCTCACTCTCTAATACATAAATAAATAAAATCTTAAAAAAAAAAAAAAAAAAAGAATGTTCCCTCGGAAATTAACTACATGCTTACCTTACTTTTTTTCTCTTTGCAGATAATTCAACTATGTGACTTTTCAATTATTTTTAAAAGTAAGCATATCACACATTCCTACATTATTGACTTTATCTTCTATCTTGTTTAGGTTATTACTATGCAGTCTGAGGCACTTTTCCACCCAGAAAGACAAGGAAAAGAGTGGGAGTAAAATAACTGAAATCACATATTTCCTGTTCCTATTCAAAATGTGTGAGCAATTCACTTGAACTGATAAATTTGGGAAAATCTGCTCACAAGGCCACATCAAAAAAAATTGGACTATAAATTTAATTTTAGACCATAACCCCCTTCTATAAAGAGGTAGCAGATTCTATTACCTCAGTCTATAATAAATCTGATACCCACAAGTTGTCCTGCTTCCTTTTCCAGAGATCCTGCCCATCTTTCTTATGCCTCCAGGGCACTGGCATGACCAACTTCTAATCCTGGCCCTGTTTCCAGAAAAAAATGCTGGTGATTATGAGCAAGGAAAGAAAACCTATAAGAGCAAGGGCCAAGTCTGGGTGGTAGAATCCAATAATGGCAAGACTTACAGCTTAAGTGAACTGCTCTTGAGGTATGTTTTGCTTAACACACCCAATGTCAGAAAAACATGGAACACAGCTTTAAAAACTAAACAGTAACATAAAATCCTGCCTGTTTCATGAGGGGTAGAAAGATGAGGCTTGGAGACCATGAGACTAGCAATGAGATGTTTATAGAAACCTAGGTAAAGCTGATGATGTCCTAGACTACAGTGATGCAAAGAGATAGAAGAGGAAAGGGAAGTTGCCATTTACTTAAGAGACTGATTTGTCTATTGGAGGATGAAAGACTGAAATGAATAAGGCAATTTCTAGGTTTTGGCCAGGGATTCCTGGAAAATCAACAGTATCACCAACAAAGATAGGAAACAGGGCAGAGAGTTTTTATGTGTTGTGTATAGTATAGCAGAAGATGCACAGGGCAAGGAGTTTAAAACCCTCATCTTAGTAATCTTAGTGGTCATTATTTCATGGTATAGCTCTGGGCAAGTCAATTAATTGAACTGGATTTCATTTCTCTCATTTGTGGATACTAAATGATATTCAAAGATGAAGCTTATGTGCTGTCATTTCACTGTTCTATATCTTTAGAGGACATTGCTAATCAATCATATCCGTGTTTCCACTATGCCTGGATATGGCTTTAGAATTTTTCTCAACCAGCATTACAGGGAGCCAAGATAAATCTACTGGAGTTTCCATAAAAGATGAAATCTTGCTCCATAATGGGTCACTAAGTTCCTGTCCTTTTATTTTAGAAAAGACAATATTTTTTAACTATGTAGTTTTGAAATTTTTTGATACATGGAAATTCTAGTTCAGAAAAATGGAAACCTAACAATGAAAATAGGCTTTCATTTCTGGCTTCATGAGTTAGGAACACTGAGGAAACTCCCTGTCCACAACTGGCTCACAGAGATAAATATGATACACTCTTTGAGGGTTGTTAGCCTCCCAAAAGGTAGAAGAAGTCTCCAGGGACAATCCCAAACAAAAAGACAACTGATGAGAACTAAGGCCAGAGCTTGTTGCGAGGGGGAGCAGAGAGGATAGGACTGGAGAAAGAAAAAGTTAAGGATTTGGCAGTTGGGCGATGTCAGGGCAAGAACACCAGAGACTAGGAGCAGAGCCACAGAAACCCAGCGGTGGGAGTAAATATTGGAACTAAGTGGTGTGGACTAATAGTAGGGGCTTTCTGAGTCCTGACTTAGATGGCCAAATGGTTGCAGGAATATTGACCAACAGAACAGCACTGAGAAGGAAGCTGAGTTTAAGATACCCATAAGACAAAACCTTCAGGATGGGGTGAGGAGACCTTGAATGAGGGTGCCCTCACACTATTTATAAGAGTAGGAAGCTTCTATCTACCCTTTTTGGAAGAGCACTTCCCCAGGTTAGAACTACATCTCTCATAGACTCAATTCAAGTATGGCCTCACAAAGATTACCATGCACACCTGAAGTTTAGCCACTCAGTGAGAGATACAACATACAAAAGAGCCTTACATGAAATGTTCAAATGTTCAAAGAGATAAAGGATGAAATTACAAAGATGAGTCTACCAAAAAATTATTAATAACAAAAATACAATTTTAACACATTAACCTCTAGGAATAAAAGTATAATGGTTGGATTGAAATCTCAAATTATTGTGTTAAATATTAGAAATATTAGACACAGTTGACAAGACAGTTAGAGAACTGGAAAATATTCAAATAATTTAATGTAGGAAAGGAGATAAAAAGCATGAAAAAGAGTTGAAGAAATATGGAAGATGTAATGAGAAGATCTATTATCCACTCAAATGGAGTCCCAGAAAGAGAAATTTGGTGGAACATTAAAGAGGCAAAAGGTAGAGACAATGACTGCAGATTTTCCAGAAATTATGTCAACTATGAATCCATAGACCCAGGAATCACTACAAATCCTAAGAAAGATTAATAAAAAGAGGTCATGTGTAGTCAAACTAGAGAACAAAAAAATCAAAGAGAACATCATGAAAGTATAAAGAGAGAAGGGATTATCATTTAAAAGGGAATAGCAGTTAAAGAAAGGCAGACTTTTCAACAATAGAGACCAGATAAGTGGAATGATAACTAATAGGTGTTAAGAGAAAGTAATAGTTAACCCAGAATTATATACATTGCAAAAAATATGGGGGAAAAAAATGGAAAAACATAATGAACCCAAAGGAATTTTTAAAAAGGAACAGAAAGCAACAAAACAGGAAACAAAGTTACAATAAATAAAATCAACAAATCTACAAGTTGGTTCTTTTTTTTTTAGAAAAATCTGTGAAGTAGAAAAATCCTTGACTTTAAAGTAAAAAAGGCACAAATGTGTAATATTACAAATACAGACAACTATAGTTTGAGCAAAGATTTAAAGGATAATAAAGAGAATTCTACCAACAGCTTTATACCAGTAGGATTTGAAAGTTAGACAAAATGGACAAATTTATGAAGAGATATAAGCCACTTAGGCAGTTTTAAAATATGTCCACAATCCACAAATCCTTTGAACCTCTTCCCATTAGGAGTTAAGGATCATGACCCTTCCCCTTGAATTTCGGTTGATTTTAATGATGTATATATAACCATATAATTCATGGAAGTTGATGCAACTTTCAAAGATATATCATAAAAGATAGTGAATCTTTCATTTTGTTCACTGGGACACTTGCTTTTGGAGACCTGAGCTACCTTTTAAGAAGTCTGACCACACTGTGGTCACTAAGCTATATGGAAACCCAGGCTGGAAACCTCAGCTGACAGCCAGGATCATTCACTAGATAAGTGAGTAAAGATGCCTCTAGATGACTCCAGTCTCTAGCCATTGGGTCATGCCTAGCCATGAATCTGCCCAGATACAGCCCCAGATATCAGAGAACACAGACAAGCCATTCTCACTGTGACTTGCAAGAAGTCCAATCTGCCAGAATCAATAAATTTTATAAAAATGACTATTGTTAAGCTACTAAGTTTGGGAGAAATTTGTTATGCAGGAACTAGAACAGTTACTAAAACTTACTCAAGAAGAAATAGTAATTATGAAAAGTCATGACTATCAATGAAATTCAAAGATGCTACTTTTGGTGTTGAATCTGAAAGATCATTGCCAAACCCAAGGTCACCTAAAATTTCTCCTATGCTTTCTACTACAAGTTTTAGGTTTTGTATCTTAGATTGAAGTCTGTGATCATTTTGAGTTTCATTTTTTGGAAGGTATAAGGTATGTAGAGGTGTAGGGTGAATGGTAAAATGTTTCAGATTAATTTTCTTGCATATGGATGTTCAGTTGGCCCAGCACCATTTGTTGAAAGACTATCCTTTCTCCATCATTGAACTGCCTTTGCTCCTTTGTCAAAGATCAATTCATTTGTGTGAGTCTACTATGGAGCTTTCTATCTTATTTCATTTATCTATTTACTTATTCTTTTGCCATACCACACAGACTTGATTACTGTATCTTTTTTATAAGATTTTATTTATTTATTTGAGAAGGAGAGCACGAGCAGGGGGAGGGGCAAGAGGAGAGGGAGCAGCAGGCTCCCTGCTCTACAGGGCTGGATCCCAGGAGCCTGGGATCATCACCTGAGTCAAAGGCAGACACTCAGCTGACTGAACCACCCAGGCGCCCTTTGATTACTGTATCTTTATAGTAAGTCTTGACATTGGGAAGTGTCAGTCCTCCAATTCTGTTCTTTTTCTTCAATATTGTAGTGGTTATTCTGGATCTTTTACATTTCCATACAAACTAGAATGAGTTTCTTAATATCCACAAAATAACTTTTTGAGATTTTGTTTAGGATTGTGTTGAATCTACAGATCAGTTGAGAAGATCTGACATGCTGACAATAATGTCTCCTGTCCAGTGAACATGCTATGTCTCTGAATTTATTTGGATCTTTTCTTTCTTTCCTCTTAGTTTTATAATTTTCCTCATATAGATTTTGTACATATTTTGTTAGATTTATGCCTAAGTATTTTTTTCTTGGTACTAATGTAAATGGAATTGTGTTTTCTATTTCAAATTCCAATTATTCACCGCTAGTATATAGAAAAGCAACTGACATTTGCATATTAATATTTTATCTTGTAACCTTATTACTTCCAAGAATTCTTTGGTCAACTAATAAGTGTAACCACTCATTAATTCCAGGAATTCTTTGGTCAATTCTTTGGAATTTTCTACAAAAATAATCATGCTATCTGCAAGCAAAGACAGTTTATTTCTTCCTTCTCAATCCATATTCCTTTTATTTCCTTTTCTTGTCTTTTTGCATTATCTAGGACTTCTAATACTGTGTTGAATAGGAATGTGGTAGAGTACATCATTACCTCGTTCCTGATCTTAAAAGGAAAGCTTCTAGTTTCTCACCATTAAAACATGTTACCTAAAGGTTTTTTATAGGTGTTTTTTATCAAGTTGAGGAAGTTTATCTCTATTTGTAGTTTGCTCAGAGTTTTCATCATGAATAGCTGTTGGATTTTGTCAAATGCTTTTTCTACATCTATTAATATGATCATATTATTTTTCTTCTTTAGCCTATTGATATTATGGATTACATTAAGCATTTTTTAATATTCAACCATCCTCACATACCCGGAATAAATCCCACCTGGTTGTGCCATATATATATGTGTATATATATATATATATATAGAGAGAGAGAGAGAGAGAGCAAGAGAGTGAGCACAAGCATAGGGAGGGGCAGAAGGAAGAGGGAGAAGCAGGCTCACTGAGCAGGGAGCCTGATGCAGGGCTCAATTCCAGGACCCTGGGATCATGACCTGAGCAAAAGGCAGACATTTAACTGACTGAGCCACCCACATATCTCAATTTTTTTAAGACATATTATTTGTTTCACAGACTCTGAACTGTAGAGAACAAACTGATGGTTACCAGAAAGGGGGTGAGTGAGGGGATGGGTTAAATAAGAGATAGGGATTAAGGAGTGCGCTTGTTATAATGAACATGGAAGTGTTAAATCACTATATTATACATCTAAAACTAATGTTACACTGTATGTTTAACTAACTGGAATTTAAATAAAAACTTTTAAAAAATAAAATTATTTGTTTGAATTTGCCAATATTTTGTTGAGGAATTTTATATCTATGTTCATGAGAGATATTGGTCTGTAGTTTTTCTTTCCTGTAATATCTTCATCTGGTTTTAGTATTAGGGTAATTTCAGCTTCATAGAATGGATTAGGAAGTATTCCCTCTGTTTCTGTTTTCTGGAAGACAGTGTAGAGAATTTATATAATTTCTTTCTTAAATGTTTAATAGAAATCACTAGTGAAACCATGTGAGCCTGCTGCTTTCTACACAGAAGATTATTATTCATTTGGGAAGTCAAGGAATTGGTCCATTTCATCTAGGTTATAAAATGTGTAGGCCTAGAGTTGTTCATGAAACTTCTTTATTATCCATTATTATCCCATGGAATTAGTAGAGATGACCTCTTTCATTTCTGATATTAGTACCTTATGCCCTCTTTTTTCTTGGTTAGCATGGCTAGAAGTTTACCAAATTATTGATTTTTTCAAAAAATCAGATTTTGGTTTTTTTTCTATTAATTTCCTATTTTTAATACCATTGATTTCTGCTTTCATTTTTTATTTTTTTTTTCCTTAGAGAGAGCAGGGGAGGGGCAGAGGGAGAGAGAGAATCTTAAGCAGGCTCCACACGCAGTGTGGAGCCCAGTGCCGGGCTCATTCTCATGATACTGAGATCATGATCTGAGCCAAAATCAAGATTTAGATGCTTAACCAACTGAACCACCCAGGCACTCTTCATTTTATTTTTTTATTATTATGTTATGTTAATCGCCATACATTACATCATTAGTATTTGATGTAGTGTTCCATGATTCATTGTTTGTGTATAACACCCAGTGCTCCATTCAGTACATGCCCTCTTTAGTACCCATCACCAGGCTAACCCATCCCCCCACCCCCTCCCCTCGAGAACCCTTAGTTTGTTTCTCAGATCATAGTCTCTCATGGTTCGTCTCCCCCTCCAATTTCCCCCCCTTCATTCCTCCCTTCCTGCTATCTTCTTTTTTTTTTAAGATATAATGTATTATTTGTTATAGAGGTACAGGTCTGTGATTCATCAGTCTTACACAATTCACAGTGCTCACCATAGCACATACCCTCCCCAATGTCTATCACCCAGCCACCCCATCCCTCCCACTCCCCACCACTCCAGCAACCCTCAGTTTGTTTCCTGAGATTAAGAATTCCTCATATCAGTGAAGTCATATGGTACATGTCTTTCTCTGATTGACTTATTTTGCTCAGCATAATACCCTCCAGTTCCATCCACTTCATTGCAAAAGGCAAGATTTCATTCCTTTTGATGGCTGCATAATATTCCATTGTATATATCCACCACATCTTCTTTATCCATTCATCTGTCGATGGACATCTTGGCTCTTTCCATAGTTTGGCTATTGTGGACATTCCTGCTATTAACATCAAGGTGCACGTACCCCTTCGGATAAATACATTTGTATCTTTAGGGTAAATACCCAGTAGTGCAATTGCTGGGTCGTATGATAGCTCTATTTTCAACTTTTTGAGGAACCTCCATACTGTTTTCCAGAGTGGCTGCCCCAGCTTGCATTCCCACCAACAGTGTAGGAGGGTTCCCCTTTCTCCTCATCCCTGCCAACATCTGTCATTTCCTGACTTGTTAATTTTAGCCATTCTGACTGGTGTGAGGTGGTATCTCATTGAGGTTTTGATTTGGATTTCCCTGATGCTGAGCGATGTTCAGCACTTTTTCATGTGTCTGTGGCCATTTCGATGTCTTCTTTGGAAAAATATCTGTTCATGTCTTCTGCCCATTTCTTGATTGGATCATTTGTTCTTTGGGTGTGGAGTTTCATAAGTTCTTTATAGATTTTGGATACTAGCCCTTTATCTGATATGTCATTTGCAAATATCTTCTCCCATTCTGTCGGTTGCCTTTTGGTTTTGAAGACTGTTTCTTTTGCTGTGCAAAAGCTTTTTATCTTGATGAAGTCCCAATAGTTCATTTTTGCCCTTGCTTTCCTTGTCTTTGGCGATGTTTCTAGGAAGAAGTTGCGGCTGAGGTCGAAGAGGTTGCTGCCTGTGTTCTCCCTTAAGATTTTGATAGACTCCTGTCCTACATTTAGGTCTTTCAACCATTTTGAGTCTATTTTTCTGTGTGGTGTAAGGAAATGGTCCAGTTTCATTCTTCTGCATGTGGCTGTCCAATTTTCCCAACACCATTTGTTGAAGAAACTGTCTTTTTTCCATTGGACATTCTTTCCTGCTTTGTTGAAGATTAGGTGACCATAGGGTTGAGGGTCCATTTCTGGGCTCTCTATTCTGTTCCATTGATCTATGTGTCTGTTTTTGTGCCAGTACCATACTGTCTTGATGATGACAGCTTTGTAATAGAGCTGGAAGTCCAGAATTGTGATGCCGCCAGCTTTGCTTTTCTTTTTCAACATTCCTCTGGCTATGCGGGGTCTTTTCTGGTTCCATACAAATTTTAGGATTATTTGTTCCATTTCTTTGAAAAAAGTGGATGGTCTTTTGATAGGGATTGCATTAAATGTGTAGATTGCTCTAAGTAGCGTTGACATCTTCACAATATTTGTCCTGCCAATCCATGAGCATGGAACGTTTTTCCATTTCTTTCGGTCTTCCTCAATTTCTTTCCTGAGTATTTTATAGTTTTCTGAGTGCAGATCCTTTGCCTCTTTGGTTAGATTTATTCCTAGGTATCTTACGGTTTTGAGTGCAATTGTAAATGGGATCGACTCCTTAATTTCTCTTTCTTCTGTCTTGCTGTTGGTGTATAGGAATGCCACTGATTTCTGTGCATTGATTTTATATCCTGCCACTTTATTGAATTCCTGTATGAGTTCTAGCAGTTTTGGGGTGGACTCATTTGGGTTTTCCACATAAAGTATCATATCATCTGCAAAGAGTGAGAATTTGACTACTTCTTTGCCCATTTGGATGCCTTTGATTTCTTTTTGTTGTCTGATTGCTGTGGCTAGGACTTCCAATACTATGTTGAATAGCAGTGGTGATAGTGAACATCCCTGCCGCGCTCCTGACCTTAGGGGGAAAGCTCTCAGTTTTCCCCATTGAGAATGATATTCGCTGTAGGTTTTTCATAGATGGCTTTTATGATATTGAGGTATGTACCCTCTATGCCTATACTCTGAAGAGTTTTGATCAAGAAAGGATGCTGTACTTTGTCAAATGCTTTTTCTGCATCTATTGAGGGGATCATATGGTTCTTGTTCTTTCATTTATTAATGTATTATATCACATTGATTGATTTGCAGATGTTGAACCAACCTTGCAGCCCAGGGATAAATCCGACTTGGTCATGGTGAATAATCCTTTTAATGTACTGTTGGATCCTATTGGTTAGTATTTTGGTGAGAATTTTTGCATCCATGTTCATCAAGGATATTGGTCTGTAATTCTCCTTTTTGATGGGGTCTTTGTCTGGTTTTGGGATCAAGGTAATGGTGGCCTCACAAAATGATTTTGGAAGTTTTCCTTCCATTTCTATTTTTTAGAACAGTTTCAGAAGAATAGGTATTAATTCTTCTTGAAATGTTTGGTAGAATTCCCCTGGGAAGCCATCTGGCCCTGGGCTTTTGTGTTTTGGGAGATTTTTGATGACTGCTTCAATTTCCTTAGTGGTTATAGGCCTGTTCAGGTTTTCTATTTCTTCCTGGTTCAGTTTTGGTAGTTGATACATCTCTAGGAATGCATCCATTTCTTCCAGATTATCTAATTTGCTGCCATAGAGTTGCTCATAATATGTTCTTAAAATTGTTTGTATTTCTTTGGTGTTGGTTGTGATCTCTCCTCTTTCATTCATGATTTTGTTGATTTGGGTCATTTCTCTTTTCTTTTTTGATAAGTCTGGCCAGGGGTTTATCAATCTTGTTAATTCTTTCAAAGAACCAGCTCCTAGTTTCGTTGATCTGTTCTACTGTTCTTTTGGTTTCTATTTCATTGATTTCTGCTCTGATCTTTATTATTTCTCTTCTCCTGCTGGGTTTAGGCTTCATTTGCTGTTCTTTCTCCAGCTCCTTTAGGTGTAGGGTTAGGTTGTGTATTTGAGACCTTTCTTGTTTCTTGAGAAAGGCTTGTATTGCTATATACGTTCCTCTCAGGACTGCCTTTGCTGCATCCCAAAGATTTTGAACAGTTGTGTTTTCATTTTCATTGGTTTCCATGAATTTTTTTAATTCTTCTTTAATTTCCTGTTTGACCCATTCATTCTTTAGTAGGATGCTCTTTAGCCTCCATGGATTTGAGTTCTTTCCGACTTTCCTCTTGTGATTGAGTTCTAGTTTCAGAGCATTTGGTCTGAAAATATGCAGGGAATGATCCCAATCTTTTGGTACCAGTTGAGACCTGATTTGTGACCCAGTATGTGATCTATTCTGGAGAATGTTCCATGGGCACTAGAGAAGAATGTGTATTCTGTTGCTTTGGGATGGAATGTTCTGAATATATCTGTGAAGCCCATTTGGTCCAGTGTGTCATTTAAAGTCTTTATTTCCTTGTTGATCTTTTGCTTAGATGATCTGTCCATTTCAGTGAGGGGGGGTGTTAAAGTCCCCCACTATTATTGTATTGTTGTCAATGTGTTTCTTTGCTTTTGTTCTTAATTGGCTTATATAATTGGCTGCTCCCATGTTAGGGGCATTGATATTTACAATTGTTAGATCTTCTTGTTGGATAGACCCTTTAAGTAGGATATAGTGTCCTTCCTCATCTCTTATTATAGTCTTTGGCTTAAAATCTAATTTGTCTGATATAAGGATTGCCACCCCAGCTTTCTTTTGGTGTCCATGAGCATGGGAAATGGTTTTCCACCCCTTCACTTTCAATCTGGGGGTGTCTTTGGGTCTAAAATGAGTCTCTTGCAGAGAGCATATCAATGGCTCCTGTTTTTTAATCCAATCTGATACCCTCTGTCTTTTGATTGGGGCATTTAGCCCATTTACATTCAGAGTAACTATTGAAAGATACGAATTTAGTGCCATTGTATTGCCTGTAAATTGACTGTTACTGTATATTGTCTGTGTTCCTTTCTGATCTATGTTAATTTTAGGCTCTCCCTTTGCTTAGAGGACCCCTTTCAATATTTCTTGTAGGATTGGTTTCATGTTTGCAAGTTCTTTTAGTTTTTGTTTGTCCTGGAAGCTTTTTATATCTCCTTTCTATTTTCAATGACAGCCCAGGTGGATATAGTATTCTTGGCTGCCTATTTTTCTCATTTAGTGCTCTGAATATATCATGCCAGTCCTTTTTGGCCTGCCAGGTCTCTGTGGATAGGTCTGTTGCCAATCTAATGTTTCTACCATTGTAGATTACAGATCTCTTGTCCCAAGCTGCTTTCAGGATTTTCTCTTTGTCTCTGAGACTCGTAAGTTTTACTATTAGATGTCGGGGTGTTGACCTATTTTTATTGATTTTGAGGGGGGATTCTCTGTGCCTCCTGGAATTTGATGCCTGTTTCCTTCCCCAAATTCGGGAAGTTCTCTGCTATAATTTGCTCCAGTATACCTTCTGCCCCTCTCTCTTTCTTCTTCTTCTGGGATTCCAATTATTCTAATATTGTTTCATCTTATGGTATCACTTATCTCTCAAATTCTGCCCTTGTGATCCAGTAGTTGTTTATCTCTCTTTTTCTCAGCTTCTTTATTCTCCATCATTTGGTCTTCTCTATCACTAATTCTCTCTTCTGCCTCATTTATCCTAGCAGTTAGAGCCTCCAATTTTTATTGCACTTCGTTAATAGCCTTTTTGATTTCGACTTGGTTAGATTTTAGTTCTTTTATTTCTCCAGAAAAGGTTTCTCTAATATCTTCCATGCTTTTTTCAAGCCCAGCTAGTATATTTAAAATCGTCCTTCTGAACTCTAGTTCTGACATCTTACTAATGTCCGTATTGATTAAGCCCCTGGCAGTTGGTACTGCCTCTTGTTCTTTTTGTTGAGGTGATTTTTTCCATCTTGTCATTTTGTCCAGAGGAGAATAGATGAATGAGAGAACAAAATGCTAACAAGGTAACAACAACCCCAGAAAAATATACACTAAACAAATCAGAAGAGACCTGAAACCTGGGGAAAAGAAAGGGAAAGAAAGAGAAAAGAAAAAAAGAAAAAGAATAAAAAACCTGAATATGATCAAATATGCCCAGGCTGGTGCATAGATCAGTGTCACACACTAGATTTTGGATGTATTTTGCTCTGTTAGAAGAAAGTGCTTCCCAAAATTTTTAAAGAAAGAAAAACATATATGTACAAAAATAAGGGTAAATACGATGAAGGGATGGAATATGACTGTAAAGATGAAAATTATAAAAGATTTTATAAAAGTAATTGATAAGATAAGAAGTTGGTTGAAAAAAGAAAGAAGAGGAATTAAAAAAGAGAGAGAGAATTTGATCAGGCAGGAGACTAAAACAAAGCCATACACTAGAGATTTAGGGTATATTTTGGTCTGTTAGAAGAAATTGTATCCCAAAATTTTAAAGAGAGAACAACTTATATATATATACCAAAAATAAGGTTAACTACTATGAAGAGATAGAATATGACACTAAAAATGAAAAATAAAAAAGATTTTTTTTAAAAGGGATTGATATGATGTTGGTTGAAAAGGGAAAAAGAAAAATTCAAAAAAAAAGAAAAAGAAAAGGAAAAAAAGAAAATTAAAAAAATTAACTTTGAAAGACTAAAGAATCATGGGAAAAAAGCCATGAATTCTCTGTGCTGTATTCCCCTAGCCCTGGAGTTCTGCCATTCTCATTGATCGGTAAGCTTGATCTTGGTGGGCTGTTTTTGCTGATCTTCTGGGGAGGGGTCTGTTGCCATGGTTCTCAAATGTCTTTACTGGAGGCAGAATTGCCCCACCCTTGCTGGGGGTGGCGCTAAGTAATTTGCTCCAGTTTGCTTTCTGGAGCTTTTGTTCCCTGCAAGCTTTCCCTACAGCTTTGGAGGACAAGAGTGAAAATGGTGGCCTCCCAATCTCTGCCCCAGAGGAGCTGAGAACTTGGGGCCCCACTACTCAGTGCACCCCAGAGAAAAGATCTCCCTGGTCTCCTTCCACACTCCATGCTCACCTGGCCTGTGACCAAGCATTTCTATCTCTGGCATAAAACCCCATTTGGAGTCTCCAAACCCAGCATTTCCCTGGGGTGCACTCCCTTGCTCCTCCTCCTTGGGGAGGAAAGGGAGTCTCCCCGGATCTGCCACTTGTTGGGTCCCTGCTGGAAGAGCAGTGGCCCAGCTGTGCTGCGGATCACAGTTTTTGGCAACCCTGAGCTGAGAGCCCACTCCTCAGCTCCATCTTTGCAGCCAGCTTACCCGTTCCGATACCTGGGAGCTCTGCGGCACTCAGGCACACCTGGTCTTTCTGTGACCCTGAGGGTCTTGAGACCACACTGTCCCAGCAAGGGTTCCACCCCCCGCTTAGCCACTGGAGCGACGTCCCTCAGTAGAGCTGACTTCTAAAATTTCCATTTGTGCTCCGCGGCTCTATCACTTGCCGGTAGCAGCTGATGGAGGCCCCCTCCCCCGCCATCTATCTTCCCAAATATCACCTCAGATTCACTTCTCCACACATCCTACCTTCCAGAAAGTGGTCGCTTTTCTGTTCAGAGTTGCTGCTATTCTTTTCTTTGATCTTCTGTTGAGTTCGTAGGTGTTTAGAATGGTTTGATCCCTATCTAGCTGAATCCTGGGACCAGATGAAATTTAGGTCTCCTACTCCTCCACCATCTTGCTCCTCCTCCCCGTTTAATATTTTAAATATTCTATCCCACTATCTTCTTGCTTTCAGGGTTTCTGGAGAAAAGCCTAATGTAATTCTTATGCTTGTCTCTCTATAAGTGAGGTATCTTTTTTTTGTAGCTCTTTCCAGGTTTTCTCTTTCTCTTTGATTTTCTGTCGTTTGACTATGATATGCCTAGGTGTTGATTTTTTTTTTTTTTAATCATGCTTGGTATTCCCTGAGCTTCCTGAATCTATGGTTTGGAAAATTCCCAGCCATTATTACTTCAATAGTTCTTCTATTTCTTTCTCTCTCCTTCTGGTAGTTCAGACAAGTACTCCATTATGTATAGGTTACAACTATTGTAACTGTCCTATAGTTCTTGGATACTCTGCTATTTTTTATTCATTTTTTCTCTTTGTTTTTCAGTTTGAAAAGTTAATATTGAGAGGTGCCTGGGTGGCTCAGTCAGTTGAGTGTCTGCCTTCAGCTCAGGTCATGATTTCAGGGTCCTGGGATTGAACCTTGAATCAGGCTCCCTGCTCAGTGGGAAGCCTGCTTCTTCCTCTCCCTTTGCCCCTCCCCACCTCGTGCTCTCTCTCTCACTTGCTCTCCCTCTCTCTCTCTCAGGTAAATAAATAAAATCTTTTTAAAAAGAGAAAAGTTAATATTGATATATAATCAAGCTAATGATCCTTTCCTTGATTGTGTCCAGTCTACTGATGAATCACTTTTTTTTTAAGATTTTATTTATATATTTATTTAAGAGAAAGAGATAGAGAAGCAAAAGGGGAGGGAGAGGATGGGAAAAGAATCTTAAACAGACTACCAGCTGAGGGAGCCTGATGAAGGGCTCAGTCCCACTACCCTGAGATCATGACCTGAGCCAAAACCAAAAGTCAGTCACTTAACCAAGTGAGCCACCCAGGTGCCCCTAAGGAATCACTTTTGATACAATGTTTCTGATTTCTAACGTTCCTTTTTTTATTTTCTTAGTGTTTCCTTCTCTCTGCATATATTATTCATCTGTTCTTGCATGTTGTCTACTTTTTCCATGTGAACACTTAGCATATTAATCACAGCTATTTTAAGCCCTGGCCCAATAATTTCTAAATCTCTGCTATATCTGAATCTTGTTCTGAAACTTATCTCTCTTTTTTTTTCTTTTCTGAAGCTTACTTCTTGAGACTATTTTTTTGTGTTCTAGCGAGCCTTGTAATTTTTTGTTGAAAGCCAGAGGAGGTATCAGGTGACAGGAACTGAGGTAGGTAGGCCTTTAGAGTAAGGTTTTATGTATATCAGGCTACGAATTATGCTGTACTAACTATTTGCTGTAGCTATGTGTCAGAGGCATGAATTTCCTCTAGTGGATTTGTTTTTGTCTCCTTTGTTATTTTTGGGTTTCCTTTGAGACTCCTTCTTAAGTAGAGTCTGAGGCTTACTGTTTTTATCAGTTATAATCCCCTGGGAGAGGGATTAGAATTCTAATACTGTAATTAGGCCCCAGTTTTTTAGTGAGTCTGTGCCCCTGGCCTAAATATCACAAGTGCTTCTCAACTTTTTCTTCTTATATGAGGCAGGAAAGCTAGAGAGGGTTGGATTTAGGTACATTCCTCTTCCTTATTAAAGCCTAGAGGGGGCTAGGATTGGAAATTTTCCTTTCCTCAGATTACTTAGGCTCTGTAAAATATATGCCCTTGATGGAAAGTTTTTTTAAGGAAAAGAAAATCTTTGGGTGTATTTAAAAATGGTTACTTTTCCCTTACCCCTGCTAGAAGCATAGGGATTTTTATCCAATCTTCATCCTGAGTACCTGGTGGAGCTCCTGGAGGTAAAACTTACAACTGTGTAAGGCCCTCCCATGATTGGGCCCCAGACTTTTTAACTCTGAAAGTATTCCACACTTAACCTCCAGCACCTCATCAATCTTATAGCTCCAGTGGTGGCCTTCTGTTGCTGGACTTCTGCTCCCAATAAACTATGGTTCTTGGTATATGTATCTCTCAAGTCAAAAAAGTAAGCAGAAATCCTAAAGAAAAAGTTAATATAAGTTATATAGTATAATATAAGTTAATATAGTTGTAATAAAGTTGACTATATCCAAATTTGAATTTTCTTTCAACAAGAAATCTCAAATGATTGAACAAGCAGAGAGAGTAAGAAAAAAAGAGCACAAGTGCAGATTAACAATCCAAGTAACAGGACAAAGGCAGAAACAACAGTTAGTACCCACTAATTATTCCCAACGCTTCACTGCTTTTCTATGACACACTCAAAGTTTTGTTGGGACTATGTGACCAGTTCTGGTAAAATTGCTAGGACTAGAAGTGACATGTGTCAATTCCAATCCAAGCCAGTGAAGAACCAGCATGCCTCTTCCACCTCTCTTCTCTCCAACTATGGCAAACTTGCAGGTCACCAGAGCCAGATGGAAGAATGGTGCCTGACCTGTATCAGGTTCATCTGAACAAATAAGGAAAGAGTAAAGACTACAATAATCCCTGTAGTATTGGATTAGTTAAAAGTATTAAAATAAATGTGTGCATTTTTAATATGTAAAAATATAAATATATCTATGCATAAGTGTATAGATATAGATATAATCTGGGTTTTTTTTAATTTTATTCATTTATTTGTCAGAGAGAGAGTGTGTGCACAAGTTGGGGGCGGGGGGGGCAGGCAGAGGGAGAGGGAAAAGCAGGCTCCCAGATGAGCAGAGAGCCCAATGCGGGGCTTGATCCCAGGACCCTGGGATCATGACCTGAGCCAAAGACAGATGCTTTGACTGATTGAGCCACCCAGGGGTCCCAGATATAATCTGTTATTGAAAGGGATTAGAAAAGTAACACCTCAGGGGTGCCTAGGTGGCTCAGTCACTAAGCATCTGCCTTAGGCTCAGGTCATGATCCCAGGGTCCTGGGGTCAAGCCCCTCATAGGGCTCCCTGCTCCGGGAAGAGCCTGTTTCTCCCTCTCCCACTCCCCCTGCTTGTGTTCCCTCTCTCGCTGTCTTCCTCTGTCAAATAAATAAATAAATAAAATCTTAAAAAAAAAAAAAAGAAAAGAAAAGAAAATTAACACCTCAGTAACAATGAGCACACCTAGCACCCAGATCTTGGTTTCTATATACCTTTTCCAATAAAGAAATCAGATAACACTTGTTGGTTCCAGGGCTGGGAGAGCAAAAATAAAAGGTGAGCCTGTGACATCTTATGATGAGAACTAGTAAAGATGTGCAAAAAACAAAGATACAATAATGAATAAGAAAAGAATAAGAATGAAGAATGAACAGAAAACAAAAAGAAAGTCATAAAGTCATAGAAGTCAATCTGAAAGGGTTCCACAGACAAAAGTTAGAACTTGAAGTGACAAAATAAACAATACTATTGGATTAAAATCCAAAGAATTCTTTTTTAATTTTTTTATTGTTATGTTAGTCACCATACAGTATCCATAAGTCCACACATATATAAAGAAATAAATAAACTATAAAATAGAGGGAAAGGGAAAACTATTCTCTACAAAAATAATTTCAATGAATGAACACAAAAGTGAGAAAAATAAAAGATCACCACCAGAACATCACAATAATGATTACACATTTATGCATATGCAAGAGCCACCTATGAGTGCTAAAATTTTTGAGAAAAGGTTTAAGCAAAAAAAGTGATATTTGTATAATCTCAAACTATTTATATCAAAATATCTAGTAGTTAAAAAGTGGAAAATAGGGGTGCCTGGGTGGCTCAGTCGGGTAGGTGTCTTCAGCTCAGGTCATGATCCCAGGGTTCTGGGGTTGAGCCCCAAGTCAGGCTCCCTGCTTAGCAGGGAACTTGCTTCTTCCTCTACCCATTCCCCCTGCTCGTGCTTTCTCCTTTCTCTCTTGAATAAATAAATGAAATCTTTTAAAAAATAAAATAAAAATAAAAAGTGGAAAATAGTAACTTTACAATGGAGATTTCTAGTAGATCCCTCCTTAGCCAAGTAAATCAAAACTAGCATTGTCATTAATACAAATCAACATCATGTTCCCCAGTATGATGCACTGAAAAGGTCACATCACCTCTGTTGTAGGCTTTTCAACAATGCATAATTTTAAACAAATCCAGAAAAAAACAGATTGAGAAATATTTTACAAAATAACTGACTAGCCTTCCTCAAGATCATGAAAACCAAGGAAAAACTAAGAAACTATGACAGAAAGGAAGAGAAAAGGAGACAGGAAGACTAATACAATGTGGGATTCTGGACTGGATTCTGAGGGAATGAAAGGTCCTCAGTACAAAAATTCATGAAATCAAATGAATTCTTTAGTTAATACTATTGTGTCAAGGTCAAGTTCTTGATCATTGTTCTTTGACTATATTAGGCATGTGAGAGGACTGTGGAAGGTGCATGCAAACTTTTTTATTCTTTTTTTCAACTGTTATGCAAATCAAAAACTATCTCAAATTTCTTTAAAGTAAAAGAATGGGGAAACATTTTACTGATATGTAACAATCTCAAAAATATATTCTTAAGTGACAGGAGAAATATGCGGAGCAGTATCCTAAATATGCTAACACATAAAAATAAAGTGGTGTTGGTTGGAATTTTTTGTACATATTGCTTGTAAATGTATAAAATACTTCTAGGAAGTTATACAGAAACAGACCACATGTAGGAAGAGAAACTAGGTGTTTAATAGAGAAAGAAGGGAGCATTGTCACTGCGTGCCTTTTGTGAACTATGTTCAAAAAAAGTAAAATTTGAATTTTAAAGATAAATAAAATTTAAGCAATGTGCAGGATAAAAATGAATCACTAATCCCATCTTAGTTCAGATAGATTTCATAGCAGAACACAGACCTTGGGGGTGCCTGGGTGGCTCATTCAGTTAAGCATCTGACTCATGGTTTTGGCTCAGGTCATGATCTCATGGGTCGTGAGATCAAACCCTACATCAAGCTCCACACTCAGCAGGGAGTCTGCTTGAGATTCTCTCCCTCTCCCTGTGCACCCCCCACAAATAATAAATAAATAAATATTTTTTTAAAAAGAAAGAACACAGACTTCTGTCTGGGAAATTAATCATCTTACTGATGAATGGAGGCGATCCAGGCAGAATTTGAATATGAAATTCTTTTTTCTTCAACACACACAAGTATCTTCCCATGATTTTGTAATAATGACATTTCTCTAATAGTTTTACTATTAGATATTCAATCCAGGATGAAATCAGGAGAGAAAATAGGTCTATGGCAACACTGCACATTCTGCTAGCTTCTTCCAGAGTCACAGGCATATATTTTTCAGTGCTTCCCTAAGCTGGGGAGTCTCTTAATCTTGGACTCCAACTCTCCTCTGCTTTATCCCCCTGGATAGGAACCCTCAATGCATCTGTTTATGGATGAGTTTCTCTAGGACCTAATTATGTCTGATTTTCTAATCATTCTAATTAAATGAAAAAAAGTAATCACTTTATTCTATAGACCCACCAGAATAGAATGGCTAGTCTGGGTCAGAGGTGGAAAACCTCTGAAATAATACACTTCTGTCAGAACATCATAAACACATATGTCATCTAAAATCTTGAAAAAAGAAAAATACCTAAAGTTTTTTGAAATACATTTATCTTTTGTAGTTCTACTTTTAATTATAGATCACATTGAAAGCCTGAACAATACCATGTGAGGTAGGCAGGATAATAGCCCCCAAAGATGTCCACATCCTAATTTCCAGAACCTAGGAATACATTATGTTATGTGGCAATGGGGAATTGAGGTACCAGATGGAACTGAATCAAGGTTGCTAGTCAGCTGACCTTAAAATAGGGAGATTATCTCAGATTATCTGAGTTGTCCCAACATAATCACAAAGGTCTTTAAATGTGAAAGATGGAGGCCAGAGAACCAATGCAAGAGTGACACATTGTGAGGAGGACTCATTCTGTTGCTGGCTTAGAAGATGGAGGATGAGGGCCATGAGCCAACGAGTGCAGACATCCTCTAAGAGCTGGAAAAGACAGGCCTCTCCCCTGGAGCCTTCAGAAAGGAGCACAGTGCTGCTGAAATCTTGATTTTAGCCAATAAGACCATCACTGGACTTCTGATATATAGAAATACAAGATAAATTTCTGTTGTTTTAAACCACTAAGTTTGTGGCAATTTGTCACAGTAATGATGCGAAACTAATATGCCATGATAACTAAATCTATAAAGTAAAACTTATTACGAGAAATATTAAAAAATACTAATTTTTCAAATTCTCTCATGGTTTTCCAGATTATTAAAGAAACCATTTTCAGTAGTATGAATTGCAAGAATATAGTTGTTGTTTTTCTTGATTTCCCCATACCCTCTTCCTAGCCTTCTCCTGCTTCAGTTTCCATGTTATTGTGAGTTGTAATTTAAGGTTAAGTTGAAAGACCACAAAATGGAAAGCTGTTATAAGTGGTTCTCTCAAATTTCCTGGACCTTGGGAAGCAGAACCATGTGACTGCTTTTTGGTTTGACCTAGTTAATTCTCTACTCATTGGTAGCCTCTGAATTCTTTATTATGAACATACAATGTAATAACCACTTTATATTTTTTTAATTGTTAATAGATTATGGGTCAAAGTAAAAAACAAATTCTTATGCATTAAAACTTCTCTTACAATGAAAAAAATTTTTTCAAGCCCATTTTTTAAAAAATCATTTTCTTCATCCTGTGTTTTGCAGTGATTTTTGGAGGGGGTTTGTTTGGGGGGTTTTTTGTCTTTCAGTTTGGGTTGGGCTAAGAACTCAACCTTAAGCAAATCATATGTAATAAAATAACTCAAGGCTAAAAAGAGCTCATTAGACCCATGTCACCAAAAACAATTAACAAATGTATAGTGTTTTTCTCTTTTTCTTCCTAGCATTAATTGTGCATTTAACTAGTCTTCTTATCATGGTTATATCCTTGAAAAATATGTGTATACTTCTCAAGTCTCAAGAGCTAAACTATCATCTCTGGTTAAAACCTTTACTTAAAATAAAAATATAGTCTTGGGCATAAAAGACAAAAATTAATTTGCTCATACAGTTAAATAAGAAATGTCAAGGCCTTCCTGAAAAAAACATAATTATTTTTCCATGACCAAGAAATAAACAACGGATACATTGTCATTTCACACACTGCAGAGTTCGACTATAAGTGTGAGGTATGTCATCTTGGGTGGTACAGCAGTATCAGTCTGGCAGGAGGCCCTGGGGGAATGGTACTGGAGGAGCAAGTTCCATGATTGGGCAGGGACAACCCACTGCTATATCCCTGGCACCCACAGGGCTGATGCACAGGTGAATGGGAAGATTTACTGAGGGAGGAGCAAGTGATCAGCAGGCTGAGTGAGAGGCTGCAGGCAGTGAAGCCTGGCTGAGAGGGCAGGAGACAGTGCAGGGGATGGAACTGTAGGGCTGGCATGGATAAGGAACAAGGCACATTTGAAACATCCAGACAAATCCTCAAGTCTAAAGAGCTTGGCAGGAACAATGATGTCAGAATTTGAATGTGTTCCATTTGAAGCACAGAAAATAATTGGAACAGAACTGTTCAACCAGCATTTGTGAATGAGGATGAGGGGTTCCAGGTATATGTGATAATATGGAAATCTTGCAAGTGAGAATTAAAGCCATAGCAAGACAATCCCTCAGAGAGAGAAAATGGGGTAGGCAGGAGGAGACGAAGCTCCCTTGCTAACTAGATGAACCAATCCTACAATAAGAGGAGTGAAGGCAGGAATAAGTCCAGAGAGGAAAAAGCAAGACCCAGACCAAGGGAGAGGCACGTTTCTGAGAGAGGAGCACATTTTTCTGTAGTGTTCTCAGGAATTTGTCTTGGTTTTCAGGCTTTGGAGGGTCCTAACCAGAAGTTGAAACCTACTTATATTCCCTTCCCTGAGGTTTCTGAGACAGCACAAGTTTTACATTTGCAAAATAAGACCAGAGATGTCAGAAAACATGAATGGTAAGGTGGAAATGGCCCCCACTTCACCTTTCATCCAAACCTTCCTTTCTCAGATGAATTTTTTGCTTTAATATGAGAGATCTTAACAGACTAACAGCCCCATCAAAGATGTTCTTGAACATACACAAGTTTTCAAGAATTTGAAGAGAAAGATGTAGGTATGCCTACAAAAGATCTAGAATATGATGAAATTTAATGCAGTTTTATGACAGAAAAAAACTGTTGGGGAGCATTATGCATATATACTTTTATACACACAGATATGCATGTGCTGAATAGAGATGGTGCAAGGAGACTGAAGGTTTGGGGATGTGATCCAGAAGTACCACAATGTTTTTCAAAATGGCCTTTCCCACACTGTTTCAAAAGGTTATTCTTCTGCTGTATGTTTGTTTTATAACTCTGAACTCTAGTTATTTTCCTTCTTGTGGACTGTTTATCAGTCCCAGACTTCAGTATATTATAACATTTTCATTTCATGCATTTGAATTCAGCTTTATTACATGACAAATATTTACACATTTTTAACAGCCTCAGTAAATATGACCCATAAAAGGGACAAGGCAACAACTCAAACATTATATTATACATACACACATACAACTCTGTTAACTTTGAAAATTAGCTTCAATTCCTCACCTATAGTACGGATCTCAAGTAATCTCAGTGGACCCTGCAAGTATGAAATCCTCATCTTTAGATATTTTTAAATCTTATTTTCAAAAGTAGAAAAAGAATAAAGAAAGAAAAGTCAGAGATCTGTAAGTAATAATGTACAGCAATGTTTATCTATACAATTGAAATATGAAAGCAATCCTCTTCACAGACACCCTCTTAGAACACCAAAATTGGAAAGCCCTAAAACCCAGAACTCAAATAATAAGAGACAGTGCTTCCTACTAACCAGACTGTTCTGACCTCTGCCCCTAACGCCTTTGCTAAAAGATCTCACTAATCTAGCCCTATATTGAGAGCCCAGGCTTTGGACAAGCAAACCTGGAGCTATGGCTTCACCAACCATTGGCTGTGCAACTTGGGTTGGCCACGTCACCCCTGTCCATGTATGTGTAAGGCAGTTAACACACAGCCTGGAGCATTGTCAGTGCTTAAAGAAAGTTAGCCAGCCACACCAACACAGTAATAATAATTCCCCTAAAGGCATTCTTAGTTAAATGCTCTGCATGTGAGGAAGAGATAGATGTGTTTCGGTAACTGCATCTGCCTTTCCTCTGAGTTTCTGGCCCTCTAGGGAGCCCAGCTTCAGCAGCATCAAAGGCCACTAGCATTCATGCCCCCAGAATTGTAGTACAGGTACAAATACTGAGTCCTCAGGTAAGAATCCATGTAGGCAGAGCCCTCTGTAGTCACATCAGCCCTGGGAGAATAGTGAGCTTGGGTCCTGGCCTTGCCCACCCATACTGCTCATCCATTGCATTTCCTGCAGGACATGAGAGTACTCTGACATTCTTGGTGAGTGCTGCTGGGTTTCTGAAGTTCTTTTGTCACAGCAGGACATGACCACAAAATCCTCATAGCTCTGCAGAGTCTCGGCTCTTCCGCATTTGATGAGAACCTCTCAGCTCCTTCTCCTTCTGGTATCTCTGAGGAGATGCCACATGCTTGTCATCAAGACCCTGGTGCTAGGTATAAGAAAAGATGAGGAGCAGCCCTGCAGGGCAGCTCTCAGGATACTGACTTACTCTCACATATCCAAATTCCAGGCAAGATGAATGTGGCAGGTGCTACAGTTAAACCAGAGATATTGAAAAAGAGTTTAAGTCATGGAAAAAGGCAGCAGTAGCATTAAAATTCAAAAGAATGATATTCCTTGCCCTCTGCATATGATGCATTCAAGAAATAAATATACTAGCCTAACCTAAATGATGTATAATACAACAAAAATAAAAATACCAAGAAATTTATAATTGCATATAATTATATGTGCTGGATACTATCCTGAGAGACTTACAGACATTTTATTTTTCATAGCGACCCTATGAGGCAGGTATTATTTTTACTTTTACAGTTGAGAAAGCCAAGGCTGAGAGAATGGGGTAACTTGCCCAAGATCACACAGCTAGGAAGTCACACAGAGTTAAAACTCAGATCTAGGATGATAGTAGGGTCCATGGCCTTACTCTGCCAGAATGAGATACGATGGCTTCTTCCCCAGAATTTCCATATAAGTGAATAAGACTAAACACTTCACTAGTGAAAAATTACACCAAGAAGCATGAGGAAGGAAAGATGGGACTGTCAGTTCAAACCTACCCCTGATTCACACAGCCCATTCATGAAAGTAGACTCATCCATTACCCAACGAGATCCAAATTTGGCTATTTACTCTTTGGTGCTGACCACAATTTTGCGCTGGAAATTTTCTGATACAGATTGAAAGAAATGCAACCCTAGAATGAGAAGAGAGAGGAGCTTGTCCCTGTGATTTGCCTAAGTGTCAGAGGGCCAAGTTCAGAGTCCCAAAAGCAAAATGCAGGCCTGAGGGCAGTAAGAACCTAGGCTGGCCACACTGGATGGAACCAAGGAGATATGGCCCACGACCTAATGTAATATGAATCTGAAATTAGAGCAATGCACTCTGACCCTCAGGTCAAAGGTCAGTGTCAATTTTCATTTAGCTGTACAAAGCCAAAATTTTGTGTTTTTAAAAAATATACACTTAGTTGCTAATTTTTTAGTCAACCAGTATTAAATCCAAATACATTCAAAACATATTAAAACTTTGATAAATCTTCTGAAACTATCTCTTCATATAGACAGAAAGAAGCAGTGAATGAGCATGACCTTTGTTGTTGGAATGACCTAGTTTGAGTCCCAGAGCTGCTACTTACCAATTTTGTGACACCCAGGTTACTTACTTCACTCGGCCTGCCTGTCCCCCTGTACTAACAAGAAGATTGATAACACCTGCCTGTAAATGTGAGACTGAAGGAGATGGCACATATGGATGTGTCTAGACCAGAGTGCTCGGACATATGTGCTCTTTTCCCCTACTCACCCAACCTGAAATCAGATTGACCATGTGTCTGGCTCCAGTCCATGCACCCAACATCAAAATAAAAGCAGCCTGCCAGCATGGAACCCTGAGACCTAAATGCTGCACAAGCTGTTCTAACCTGGTGCCGCTGAATCCCACCCCTACGTACTCACATGTGGTAAGTTCTTGTGGTTCCATGTGCTTGACTAAACCTACCTCAGTCTATAACTACCTCCTTCATTATAATTTAAGAAACTGGTATTTAATAAGCACCAACACTAGCCAAACTGTTATTAAGACTGAATCACTAGAAACCTTTGTTTTCCACAATTTGGAGTTTGGATGGGAATAGTCAAGCATAAAGATACTCAGTACACAAGGCTTTAGCCCAGAGGGATTTTTTTTTCCCTCTGAAAATTGAGGGCAAACTATTTGGCTGTTTTTTAAAAGCTAAAAATAAATATAGCTTACTGGTTCCAAACACTCTTTGTGGTAGTACAACTCCAAGACAATTTTAGTTTGGAAACAAGTTACATTTGGCATGCAATTAGGCCACAAAGGGGTCTAATTGCTTTTTCAATTTTAAATAACAAAATAAAAAACAGACACAAAGTATTTTGATTAATAAATTAACAGCTATACAGTAAATTCTCATGCATTTTCATAAGGAAATTAGTAACCTAGATGGAGCCGAAGAGATGATCTTTTCAGCCACAGAAAATTACCCAACCAACCACAGTATTTTACCAAACATTTCAGAAATCAACATGTGGCATTTACTCAAATGAGTGTTCAAGTCAGGAGAAAAATTAGATTGAGATCCTATACAGGGCTCTCTATTCAGTGCTACACAAAATGAATTGAACAAATGGTTTCTGTCTGCTAGAAGCTTACCAATGAAGAAGAAAGAGATTTAAAACATGGATTAACAAATATAAATTAAATAGTTAGACATTGTAAGTGTGTTTTGATAATGTATCATCTAAGCTAGTAGATAACATTTGCTTAGCCTTGAAGTCAGAGACCCAGCCGGCACTGGCTTCACTGCTCCATGTGCACTAAACCACCCAGCAGGCTGGCAGCACCCACCGCTGCCCCACTCTTCCCACCTTCCCTCCCTTAATAGGACCCAGAGCTCCCAGGGCAGTGACTCCTTACTGCTGCCACCCTCTTCCCCATCAGACCTGGCCTTGGTTCTCCTGACACACCATTTCAGCAGTGCTTCACTGAAGTTGCTTCTTAGCTTTAAGGAGAAGACAGAGCCACAAAATGAGCAGCATCTTTTTAGTAATACCTCAGTAAAAGTAAAGAATCAAAGTCAACTTCTCCTAACGATGAGAAAATAAATACATTACAGCTTTCAGAAACCGATCGCATTCTTTCACTGATATACTTCCTGACATATTCTTTGAAAATAAATAACGCAAAAGGAAATTTAAAACGTAAATTGGTGTATGATTTTGCCAAATTGACTACTTTGAGGTATGATATTGCCAAATGACTATTCAGATGACTTTTATAGTTTACATAATCTACAGTTTTTAAAACATTTTCACACATATCATCTCATTGACCTTCACAATAGTTCTGTACTATACATAGAACAAATTTTATAATTTCCATTTTTCAGATTCACAAGCAGAAGCTCAAAGTGGAGTTGGGGTAGGAATCCAGGCATAGCCAACTCAGATCAATGCTATTTCCTCTATATACCCACAAATCTTTTCTGTTTTACCTTAAAACAAAAATATAGTTCATGTGAAAAGTGCAAAGTTAAAAAAAAATCCAAAAGTCCAAAATAACTCTGGAAGCTGATGTCCATACTTATCCAATTCATGATAAAAGTGGATTACTCCCACTTCAAAAAGTGATTGCTTGAATGAGAATCTGCATAATTAATTAAGTCAATCATCTTAGTCATTAAACCACTAGCAAAAGCTTGATACAGAAAAATGTTGTCTGTATGAGTAAAGACATGTCAACTGACCCATTCACCATAAATACTTTGACTATGTACTCATTTTCCATCAGCTGCACAAAACCACTTTCAAAAGTTGACAGGGGTTGGGGAGGAGACATGGCAGCTCAGAATATTGTAGAATTGCTTTATGAAAATTAATTCTGCCTATGGTTATGTTATGGACTGCATGTTTGCATCTCCCAAAATTCATATGTTGAAATCCAAATTCATGATGCAATATTAGGAGGTGGGGACTTTGGGAGGTAATTAAGTCATGAAGTTGGACACCTCATGAATGAGATCATTCCTTATAGGAAATGAACATTTTCCTTATAGGAAAAGACACAAGATGATATCTCATTGGTGGTTTTGATTTGCACTTCCATGATGATTAGTGGTAAGAATGTAGACTGGTGCAGCCACTGTGGAAAACAGTATGAAGGTTCCTCAAAAGATTAAAAAGAGGGGCACCTGGGTGGTGCAGTCGGTTGAGTGTCCACCTCTTGGTTTCAGCTCAGGTCCTGATCTCGGGATTGTGGGATCGAGCCCTACATCAGCCCCCACACTCAGCACAGAGCCTGCATAAGAGTTTCTGTCCCTCTCCCTCTGCCCCACCTCCTCTCTCTCTCTCTCAAATGAATAAATAAATGTATCTTCAAAAAAATTAGAAATAGAAATACCATATGACCCAGTAATTCCACTATTGGGTATTTACTCAAAGAAAATGAAAGCACTAATTCAAAAAGATATATGCATCCCTCTGTTTATTGCAGCATTATTTACAATAGCCAAGATACAGAGACAATCTAAGGTCCATCCATGGATGAATGGTTAAGGAAGAATATGAACAATATGTCATGGAATATTACCCAGCCATATAAAAGGATGAGATTGTGCCATTTGCACTGATATGGATGGACCTAGAAGAAACCATGCTAAGTAAAATAAGTTAGAGAAAGACAAATACTATATGATTTCACTTATGTGTGGAATCCAAAAAACAAAACAAGTGAAAAACAGACAAAAAGCAAAATCAGACCTATAAATACAGAGAATAAACTGGTGGTTGCTGGAGAGGAGGGTGTAGAGGGATGAGCAAAATGAGTGGAGGAGAGTGGGAAGTACGGGCTTCCAGTTAGGGAATGAATAAGTCACGGGGATGACAGGTACAGCACAGGGAAGATAGTCAATGGTATTGTAACAGTGCTGAATGATGACAGAGGGTAGCTACACATGTGGTAAGCATACAAAACATACGGAGATGTTGAAACTAATGTAACATTGTGTGTCAACTATACTCAAATTTAAAAATTTGTTTTAAAAAAGACACAAGAGAATTTGCTTCCTCTGTAACCCCCATCTCTCCCTTTCCTTCTCCCTCCCTCCCCACTCCCCTCTGCTCTCTGCCAGGTGAGGACACAGCAAGAAGGTGGCCATCTGCAAACCAAGAAGAGGGCTCTCACCAGAACCTGACAATGCTGGCACACTCTTGACTTTGGACTTCCCAGCCTCCAGATCTGTAAGAAATAAATTTCTGTCATTAAGACACTAGTCTACGGCATTCTGTTATAACAGCCTGACAGAAGACAGGCTATGTCACCCCAGCTATCTCTGGATTAATTTCACACACACACACACACTCACTCCTGTGATTGCCATCCTTCCACCAGCTTTTCTGTAAAGCTAGATGTGTTGTTGGTGAGGGTAGAAAGGCCACTCATGCCCCAGAGCTACTTAGCAGGCCCAGAGTTCCCTGCCAAAAAAAAAAGGAAGAAAAGGGGTGAGGCGAGCCCTTCATATATGCAGGCCCTTCACTCAACAAGCATCTACAGTGGGAGATGACAAAATTCTTCAAGGGATGCAGAGGGAGCCTGGACTGGAAGATGAGAGCCAGACAATGGGGGACCAACCCAGAGACCCCTTTGGGGAGGCAGCTCCAGAAGCAATCAGTTGTTAGTTAAGGCCAGACCCTGAAACAATTGTTCTAATTTAAATGAACTCCAATGAGGCATTTAATGAGTGAGTTTGGACCAGAAGAAAGTGCCAGGAATAGAACCCCTCTCCGGAGCTTGGCCAACATCTAAAACAGAAGACCTATTAGGCCAGCTGCTCCGACAAGGGGTGATGGCTAAAGAGCTGAACAGAGCAGGGAGAGGGGTTGGAAGGGCAGCTTAAGGCAAAGAGGCAGGCGGACGCCCCAGTGGTTGGCCACAAAAAGAAAAGAGCATTTTACTAACCTGTTCACATTCATAAGTGTTTCCAAATGGAAGGTGCTGTGATATGCCAAGACAAACATTCTGAATTCTTTCTGAACCTACCAAACAATATAGGAAAAGTTTCTGCAGTTTATGAGCTAGGGGCCAAACTTTTAACTGTGTTTTTATGTTATCATATCCAAGACCTTTTTTTCTTCTCAAAAATTAATATTTCCTTAAGCAATGCAGCTGTTTACTTTGGATGGGCGTAAATTGAAACCTGTCTCCCATGCAAAAGCAAATGTATCAGAGTTATATCGTGACATCTAGGGGATTTCAGGGCTTACTGCAGCCCCAGATTAGACATTTCCCTGATGCTTCCTCATTTCTTCTTTTGATTATTTTCTCTTGTCCGTCTTGGCAGCTCAGAGCTAATTTGCTTTTCCCTAGAGATGGCACTTAGAAACACAGGCATCTTTGTAAATGAATGCAATAAACAATATGTACAATACCAACTTTTCTGTAAGTAGTATTTTGTACCCTATTCCCATTTTGCAGACCTTTCCTTCGTTCCCTCCTTTAAATAGCAACCATGTAGGAACCCAAGAGCAGAAGACCTGTGTGCCCCCTAGGAGCCATGACAATGACAATGAAGGAAAAATGCACTGATTAAGCTAAAGAGAGCTGGAGCAGCCCTGCGATTGACATAATGGGTAAAAAAAAAAGAGAGAGAGAGAGAGATAAATATCAATTAGAATATGGAGGCCAGAGTTGCTGTAAGAAGAGCATTCAAAATGAAAAAAGAAACACTAAACATATAGGTTAATAGCCTTCACATATAAAGCTTCATGTAAATTGATCAGAAAAGTCCTTGGGAACTCAATTTTTTTAAAGTGGGTAAAGGACAGCAGCAGACAATTCACAAAAGGTCAAGCACAAATAATTAATAATGTTAGGGAAATGTTCAATGTCCCTAATGAATGAGGAAAGTATTTTTCACATATCAAACTTGCAAAAAGTATTGTAAACTCTAAGACCCAATGCTAATGCTGTCCAGGGAGCAAGAAATAAAAGTGAGCATGACCCACTGAGAGGCTGCTAGGCGAAGGGGGCATCAGGAGGAACTTCAGAGAAAGCAACTGGCCCAGATGGACCTTTAAAATATTTATAGCCCTTGCCCTAGGAATTCCACTTCCAAGAATCCAATCTAAAGAAATAAACTAACTCATAAGAAAGATTATTGAATTTTTTAATTTAATAAACACATATAGTTCTCATTATGTGTCAGACTAAGGGCTGTCATTAATTTCACCATTGGAACATAACTATTATTACCCCCATTTTTGTAAATGAGGAAACAGTCACAAAGAAGTTAAATATATTGCCTAAGGATCCACAGACAAGAGCAAGATTTGAACCCAGACCCCCTAGGTCTGGAGTATGTGCTCCTAGGTACTAAGCCTCTGGCCCCTTGTGCTCTGTCCCAGTGCAATTATAATAGGGAAGCATCCAAGAGAACTGGATGGTCAACCATTGGAAACTGGTGACATCAATACAGAATCTTTACAGAACAGTCTGTTAATGCATCATTAAAATCATTGTCCACACACACTTTTAAGACCATGAGAAAATGTTTCAATAAAATTAGTAAAAATGTAAGGCACTAAAGCCATTTGCAAATATCATTTTAACTTTGCTTAACTGCATAAAGAAAACAGAACCAAAACAGGGATGCCAACAAGGAAACTTTTCAAGGTGATGGATATGTCTATTACCTTATTATGGTCAAGTTTTACAGTGTCTAAACTGTATATGTCTAAACTCATCAAATTGTATACATTAAATATGTGCAGGGTTTTGTCTATCAATTATACTTCATTAAAGCTGTTTTTTTTTTAAAAAAGAAAATATGTGAAGATGTTTACCCTGGCTGTTTTGTGAGGATGGGATAATGAGTGGTTTTTTTCCTGCAACTTTATACTTTTCTGTTTATCCTTTCATTGTGTATTTGTTGTTTTTGAAATCAGAAATAGATGGCCTTTTGCTGTGTGCACAGGTGGTTTGTATAATTGTGGAACAGGCATGTCCTTTGACCCACTAGGGCCACCTCTATATTTTCAGGGAGGTTGTTTTAACTGGATTACCATATATTTCCCCACATGCAAAAGTGACTATGTTTTAACAGTTATCTTCACCAAAGGGCTTTCTTCCTGCCCATCTCAATGCAGGCATCCTGATGAACTCATGATCCTGCATGCTGGGGCATGGGAAAGCCAGGGCCATGGCGATAAGGATGTATGCATACCCACCTACGCCCCCATACACACATATACACGCACACATGGGCATGCACAGTGGCACAGGCTGAGATGCAGGCGCACAGTGACTGCAGTCTCCTGGTGCTCACAGGAGTCTCAGTCAGCCTGGCTCACTGACGGCCTGCCTGGGATCGTGGAGCTCCCAGTCTTGTCCCTGGAGGCCTGCATGGGCCATGCAGCTGGCCCTGGGCTATGCCCTCCCCACACTCCCACACAGCCTCCATGGGCCTCTGGGCTGCTTCCCTGAAGCCAGCATTGCACAACTGTGTGTCTGTCACACTCCAGGAGCACAGACAAGTTGCATGGTCTCCCAGCTGGTCTGCTCAGGTCTTCTCCCTGTATCCTCTGGTACTCCAGGCCCAGGACATGCCCCCAAGCTCCTTGCCCAGCATCTCCTTTAGAAGGACCTTTATAATGCAATGATCTGCTCTCAGTGACCCAGAATTCTCTTAAACTTTATTCACTCTTCTTCATTCTTTTTTCTTTTTTCTCCTCTGACTGGAAAATTTCCAGTGGTCTCACTTCCAGTTTGCTGATCTTTTCTTCTGCTTGATCTAGTTTGTTTTTGAACCCCTCTAGTGAATGTTCCAGTTCAGTTATGTGTTCTTCAGATCTAAGATTTCTGTTTGGTACATTTTTTTAAATTTTCTCTTTGTTGAAATCCTTGTTTTGTTCATATATTGTTCTCCTGACCTCATTAAATATCTTTATGATGGTTATTTAGAATAATCAGCCAGGTAAATTATTTATCTCCATTTCTTTAGGGTCAGTTTCTAAAGATTTATCTTGTTCCTTTGTCTGGGACACATTTCCCTGTTTCTTCATTTTCCTTGACTCCTTTTGTTGGTATCTGCTCATTAAAAAAAAAAACAGCTACCTCTCCTGGTCTTCATAGTGACCTCATACAGAGGTCTTGCTCACTCTGTGATAAACTGGGGAGGGACAACTGTTTTTGTGCTAGTCCAGACTGCTGTCTTTGTTCTCTCTGGTCCTGGGCATCTAGAGTGTAACTGTCTATCAGCACTCCAAGACAAATAAGACAGAAACCAGTCCCCCAGGCACCCCGGGAAAAGTTGGAACTCTGGATGTGTCTGTCATCCAACTGTTTCTCCCTTGAGGAAGAAGCAGGAGCTGAGGGGTTCCTTCCTATTGTATGGCACTGTGCCAGGGGTAGGAATTATGGAAGATGATGTCTCAAATATTGCTACCAGCTTTGATGTGGCTGATTTCATACTTGCCTGGGTGCAGAAGCCTCTCAACTAGTTTCTGAATTTTTCACAGAAGGAATTTGTCCATATATTGTTATTGAATCAGTGAGTTGAAGGGTGAGGTGGGGAGGGCCCAGGGATTCTTATTTCACCATCTTGATGACATTATCCTTTTTCAGATAATTCCAACATCTTTATCATCTTGGTTTTGCCATATATTGATTGTCTTTTGTCATCCATCATCAGGCTCTTGGTATGAAGAATGATTTTTTATTGAACACCAGACCATTTTTATATCGTTATAAGACTCTGAATCCTACTGAAGCTCTATTTTAGCTGGATGTCTCTGACACATCCAGCAAGGGAAGGTAGAGGTGGTACTGCATCATGACTGGAAGATAGAGTTAGAAGTCCAGGTTCCTTACTTGGTCACCACTGACACCCAAGTTAGGGAAGGGATCCTTATTACTGCTGGATGAGGGTTGCAACTTACTGTCTCCACTAACACTACAGGAAAGTGGCTTCACTGGGCAATGGGTAAAGTCCTGACTCTTTACTAGGACTCCTTTGACAATACCCAGCAGGGAGAGGAGGGGACACTAGTTACTGCCAAGTGGGGGTGGAACTCTAGGTTCTCCACATGGCCTCCACTGACAGTGCAGGGTGAGGGAAGCTCCTTATCAGCTGGAATGTTGGAGTGCCTCATTAGAGCTTCACGTGGGTAGACGTCTTGGCTCCCCACTCAGCTTTTTCTGGCATGGGTGTGCATGGAGCCACAGTTTTTTCTGTCCTGTTTGGCTAGAGTAGAGTGAATGTTGTCCAACAGTGTTTTTGTCTTGCTGAGGTGCCCCTCCCCTGGTCCTTTGGCTGGGGATGGTAGGGTTTCATTGGGGCTTTTAGTTTGTCTGTATTCATTGTCATTTCCAAGTTGCTGTCCTCTTCAGCTCCAAGTCTGGGACATATGAGGCAGAAAGAAAATCCAGGGAACTCACCATCATGTCGTACCTTGGGTTCTGAAGTCCCTATCCAGGCAGTTTTCCCTCTACCTTTCAGAGTCTTCTTATGTTCGTTTTACATACAATGTTCAATGCTTTTAATTGCAGTTAGCAGGAGGAATAGGGGAAAGTACATCTACTCCATCTCTCTGGAAGCAGAAGTTCATGGGATGCTTTTTCAAAAATGCCTATGCCTGGACCCCACCTCTAAAGACTCTTATTTAATTGGCCTGGAGTGGTGCCTGAACATGAAGACCTTTAAAAGCTTTCCAGGTGACTCTGATGTGCACCCACAGCTAAGACCTGCCATAGATGGCCTCATCTCTTGCAATTTTCATCTACAAGCCAGTTCATAACTCCCAAGTTATACCTTTTACCCACACTTTTCCTCTAAGCTGTAGACCTATATATCCAGCTGCTTACTTGATAATTCTTTTCTGAGAAATTGAGACTATCAGACAGTTGAGGCTCAAAGGTACCTCAGAACTCAACATACTAAAGAAAAAAATAACTATCTGCACTCCCTCTCCCCAAAACATCCGCTCCTCCACCAGCCTTCCCCATCTCAGAGAATAGCACCACTGTCCATCTAGTTATGCAGTGGAGACACTAGAGAGTCATTCTTGATGAGTTTCCTCCCTTCACCAACCTTTTCCCCATGGTGCAATAAGAGAAACTCTTGCAAAAGTCACATCTGATCCATCAGCCCTTTATTCAGTGATGTGTCAAGCAACACTGGAGTCTACGGCTGTGTGCTTCAATATATAAGATTTTTGTATTTTTTAATGGTTAACATTTTTCCAGAACATGTAGTGAAAAAATATTGAAAATTTAAAAGGCAGGTTATTAATACTCATAACAGTATTTTAATTTTAAATTTTTTATTTATACCACAACTGAATTGAATATAATTTTACTTTCCTAACTTTAATGAAAGCTAACTCATCATCACTCATTATCAGGGAAATGCAAATCAAAACTACAATGAGATATCACCACACACCTGTTAGAATAGCTAAAAGCAAGGGCGCCTGGGTGGCTCAGTTGGTTAAGCGACTGCCTTCAGCTCAGGTTATGATCCTGGAGTCCTGGGATTGAGTCCCTCATCAGGCTCCCTGCTCAGCGGGGAGTCTGCTTCTCCCTCTGACCCTCCCCCTCTCATGTGCTCTCTCTATGTCATTCTCTCTCTCTCAAATGAATAAATAAAATCTTTAAAAAAAAAAAAAAAAGAATAGCTAAAAGCAAAAAAAAAAAAAGAAAAACAAGTTGAAAGGTTGTAGAGAAAAAGGACCCTTCCTGCACTGT